>NW_023412524.1:0-18225 GCF_903995425.1 Onychomys torridus
CAACCACATGGTGGCTCACAACCATCTGTAATGACATCTGGCGCCCTCTTCTGGCCTGCAGCCATATATGCAGGCAGAACATAAATAAATCTTTAGAAAAATCTAATTTGACAATGATTGTTTTTTAATCGTTTTCCTTTAGTGAGTATCTCCAGCATGTTGTGTTTGGGTATAAAGTAAAGATAAATCTATTTCCCTTCTACTAATACATCATCCTTTTGCATGTTATTTAATTGAATGACATAAAGTACATATTGAAGCTATCATAAATAGAAAAAAAAAACTTTTTGAATCTACTTTAAAAAGGAACTGCTTGTTTTAAATGGAATAAGTAATGAAATTTTTTGTCTGAGTTTATCAAATGTTACTGGACTGGACATTGTTATATATTAATGGAGTTTTTTGTCTGAATCTTTCAAATGTTAATGGACTACACATCATTAATGTAATTCTTTTTTAATAAATATTTTTTTCTTTATTATTATGTGTTTTAAAATTTTTACATCAGCCATGGGTTCCCCTGTCCTCCCCACTCCCGCCCCACCCCCACCTTCCCCCTAGCCCCTCCCCTCCATTCCCATGTCCTCCAGGATCAAGGCACCCCTGGGGATTCATTTAAAATGGTGGAATCGATACAGGCAGGTCTTGTCACCTCCTTCCAGACTGAGCAAAGTGTCCCTGTGTAAGCCCAAGGTTTCAAACAGCCAGCTCATGCACTAAGGACAGATCCTGGTCCCACAGACTGGGTGCCTCCCAAACAGATCAAGCTATTCAATGGTCTCACTTATCCAGAGGGCTTGATCCAGCTGGGGGCTCCACAGCCTTTGGTTCATAATTCATGTGCTTCCATTCGTTTGGCTACTTGTCCCTGTGATTTTTGCAATCTTGGATTATATATTATATATTAATGGAGTTTTTTTGTCTGAATCTTTCAAATGTTAATGGACTAGACATCATTAATGTAATTCTTGACTGTATATATTGTATATACTTATTGGATATAGTTTTTCTTGTATTAGTTATAAACTTTTTGTTTGTTTTTGTTTTTCAAGACAGGGTTTCTCTGTGTAGCTTTGCGCCTTTCCTGGAACTCACTTGGTAGCCCAAGCTGGCCTCGAACTCACAGAGATCTGCCTGGCTCTGCCTCCTGAGTGCTGGGATTAAAGGCGTGTGCTATCACTGCCTGGCAGTTATAAGCTTTTTTTTAAAACTTTTGACAAAAAAGGGGAAATGTGGTGATGTTGTGTTCCCCAAAATATTGTGCACCCTAATAAACTTATCTGGGGTCAGAGAATAGAACAGCCACTAGATACAGAGGCTAGAAAATGGTGGCACTCATGCCTTTAATCCTAGCCTTCTAGAGGCATGGATCTCTGTGGGTTCAAGGCCACACCGGAAATAGCCAGGCATAGGGACTCATACCTTTAATCCCAGGAAGTGATGGCAGAAAGCAGAAAGGTATATAAGGCATGAGGGCCAGGAACTAGAGCTGGTTAAGCTTTTAGGCTTTGAGCAGCAGTTCAGCTGAGATTCATTCTGGATGAGGACTGAGAGGCTTCCAGTCTGAGGAATCAGAATCAGCTGAGGAATTGGCAAGGTGAGGTAGCTGTGGCTTGTTCTGCTTCTCTGACCTTCCAGCATTCACCCCAATAACTGGCCTCAGGTTTGATTTTTATTAAATAAGACCATTTAAGATTCATGCTACAGGAAATGATGTAAATATAGGACTCATATAAAATTATCAAGGAAGTATAAAAATAATACTTTCTCCCATGGGGCTTGACCCTTTCTGAGTGGAGGCAGAGGAGGAGTGGATGGTGTGAGCTATTGTTATGTGGCACTGTTTTACTACGAGAGAAAAGCCACAAAGTACAATAAAGCCCACTATTAGAGTTTATTAAGGAAAATGTGCTTAGGCCTATGGAAATGGGCATGCAAGGAGAGAGAGGAAGAAGAGAGGGGGAGTCTGTGATCCACTTTCTATCAATTTCCCCACATGTGCATATGGACTTATGTAGCTATGCCATGCATGTGCGTAGATTATGATGTGATCACACTGCACACAAATTATGTGCACAAAACACATGCATGGATTGTGTAGGAAGTAAGGTCCTAGGATGACTAAACCTCTTGCTTGGCTACTGGACAGCACATGTGTGGTCATGTAGCTGGGGAAATGGCCAGGAATTCCAACATTCCAGACGCTTTGCTTACTATAAAAAATGGCAGATGAACAGGAATGGGGGTGCTGTTTCCCAAAACTGCTTCCTGCTGACTCTGTGGCATTGGTTAACTCTTGGGGTTAGAGAAGGGGGCTTTTGGGGTAGCCAGACATCCTGAGGTAGTGGGTTGTCCTCAGCTGCTTTGGGAATCTTCCAACACCTTTCCCTGCTTAGGGCTCTGTGACTCTTTGGGTCTGACAAGGTGCTGCTGAAGTGGATATGACCTGCCCAGGTAAATTCAAGCTGGCTCTGGATCTTGGAAGAATTTTCAAACATGTTGAGAAGCAGCACAGGGAATTTAAAATCTTGAGCTGGTAGCCATGATATTATAATGTTTAGTATTCTGCTATATTGGTTAGTGTGTGTGTGTGTCTGTCTGTCTGTGTGTGTGTGTGTGTGTGTGTGTGTGTGTGTGTGTGTGTGTGTGTGTGTGTGTGTGTGAGAGAGAGAGAGAGAGAGAGAGAGAGAGAGAGAGAGAGAGAGAGAGACTTGGAACATGCTTTTAATTTTTACCCGAGATAAGTCTTATCTAAGACAAATGTCAAGGCACCTGTTTTCTTTAGTAGTTTAGCAGAGTCCAAACCCTTTTGAGTCTGGGGGTGTAAGTACCTCTGAACTGTTACTGTTCCTTACCACCTGGATATAGTTGATGGTCCTTGACCTCTGGCTCTATGGTGGTCCTGTAACAATTAGCTGAGTAGTTAATTAGAAATTTAAATATGTTATTAGAGACACAGAGGGAAGTTGATGTCACAGAATATGGTCAGTAGAGACAGGAGGGTGTCTTGAAGCTGATGAGTCTGTAATAAGGCAAATGGGGGAGCAAATGAAATAAAATCTCCTATCTTAGCTAGAAAATCTCTTCCCATTAGGGGCACAGAGCAGGTTAGCACAACTAAAAATATTTGGTTGATAAGGATACCCCTGAAAATACAATTAAGTGGCAGGGTCTGGTGAGGTGGGTAAAGCTGTCCCCCTACCCTGACAATAGGGAAATGAGGAGAGGTGGGACCCCAAAACTCCCTCAGGACTGAGTGGCTCAGTATCCAAAAGGAAGGAAATGGATCACTTCAATATTGCAATGATATCCTGGGTTCCCTGTGACAGATGGCACCTTCAATACTCACCCATGGCCAAGCCTAGGAAGTCGCTGGAGGGTGATCTTGGTTTGATGTCCCCATGCTACAAGGTGTATGGGGGCAGTCAGCTGACCAGTGTCCCTCTTGGTGGCACTTTGGACAAGGCCCAGATGGTGGCCTATGTGGGGCAGGGCACCCACAAGCCCAATGGCTTTCTCTATCACATTTAAAAGAGGTACCTGGAGGCTTTGGGCTGCCAGTCAGATAGCATGTGCCAGCATTTGGCAGTTCTGTTGATGGGCTTTCTCATCTCTCCCATGGTACACATTAAATGCCACCATTAAGACTTCTGCCTGTGGGAGGCCCCTCTCCAGATGCTTAAGTTTAGCCCTGATGTAGGGGAAGCCCTGGGAGACATGAGATGGATTTTATTTCTTGTTTTGAATGAAGTTCTCTAGCTTTTTATAGTTCACTGGTTTGAGGGTAGCCTTAGGAAGATCTGCCAGGAGGCAGTTTATAAACTGATCTCTAGCTAGAGAGCCATCCAGGCTACTATAATCCCAATGTGGGTCCTGATCGGGAACCGCCTCAGCTCTGGGTGGATGGGCAGAATTAGTTTGATGAAACTCATTTGCATGTGTCCTAGCCTATTCCCAGACCTGCCTGTGCTCCTCAGGGCAGCTCAAGAATGAGTGACAGAAAGAGTGAAGGTGGGAGCCAGAGTGGGGCTGTTGAAGCTGCCTGCTGGATACTGGAGAGAAGGAGGGGACTAGGGGAGGAGCCAAAAGGGCAGGTGCCCACAGAGCAGGAGCGGAGGTTCCTTGGAGTCAGAGATTCCTCACATTCAGGTTGCATGGCTAGAAGCACATGGGCAGGAAAGAAGGAATCAAGGAATCAAGGAGGGAGGAAAAAGCTTTGATAAACAAAGCTTGGGGATAAGGTAACTCTTCATTTGCTGGCAGAAGTTATATAATTCCCATGAAATATCGGGGTGTAAGGAGCAATTAGGTGGTTGTTTTTATTGTTATTTAAGGGATATTTAAGGCATTTCTCAGGGAGGAATGGGCCTGAGAATTGGAAGCCTTATGTCCCATGACTGCAGCAGAGAGAAAAAAAATTACAAAACTAAAAGAACAAACATGATCCAAGACTATAATCTCAGGCATCTCCAAGATCAAGGAAGGATCTGTGATTGGCACAATTCACCCAACGCTTCATCAAGCAGAGGTGTGAGGGTCAGGGTGTGTGAAGCATGAGGACCGCCAGGGGGTCTGAAGCATTCAACGCTTCATCAAGTGAGAGATTGAGGTGGTGCAGCCTGAGGACACCCCCCCCCCCAGGGATCTGACAGCGAGAAATATATCTCAGGCTACGGTTGTGGAAAGTGGCTAAGGACTGAAGCTCCTTTATGCTGACTGGAAATGGAGACCTCACCAATTGAAGCAGCTGGTGTTGTGCAAAGCAGTCTGGTGGCCGAGCCAATGAAAAAGTGGGCAGTCATAGATAGGGCAAAACCTTGGTACAGGAACTGGACACAGAGCGCTAGGAGTGCTTTGTCTTGGCACCAGTGTTAGTTATGATTATGTGGTGCTGTGCTATTCTGTTTGAGAAAAGCCACAAGGCACAACAAAGCCCACGATAAGAGTTTATAAAGGAAAAATGTGCTTAGGCCTATGGAAATGGTCATGCAAGGGGAGAGGAAGAAGAGAGGGGAGGTGTCTGTGACCTGCTTCTTATGGATTCCCCCTGCACATGCACATAAGGGCTTATGTAGCTACACCATGCATGTGCATAGATTACCACGTGATCACCCTGTGTGCAAATTATGTGACCACACAGTGCATGGATTACATCGGAGGTAATCCTCTTGCTTGGCCACTGGACAGTGCATGTGTGGTCATGTAGCTGGGAGAGTGGCCAGGAATTCCAACAGATGTGGGGTGTAGAAAGGTAAGGGAAAGGAGTCAGAGGAGAGAGGTAGGGGAAATTGTGGTTGGTATGTAAAATAAATGAAAAAATTAATAAAAAGAATGTTTTCTCTATATTTGCAGTTTGTATTTACAAATAGTTGTCACAATCATATTTATTTATGCTAGGAAGATGTGACTTTTTATATTTTTGAGGATTCACTTGTGTGTGTGTGTGTGTGTGTGTGTATTTGTGTGTGTGTGTGTGTGTGTGCTTATGTGTTTATGCATGTGTGGTGATATTTTGTTTATGCTCTAACAAATAAAGCTTGCCTGGAAATCAGCTAGCCACTAGTTAACCATGCCCCTGCAATCTCCACACCTGTCCCACACCATCTCCTGAACCCCAGCCCACTTCCAGACACTTAGAGAGCAGCCCTCAGCTCCCATCCTACCCGGGAGATCCGATCTGGACAAGAGGTGAGTGCCTAGGGTCATACCCAGAGAGGCCTGCCCCTAAGTCCCATCCCTGGGCACCAGCCATTCCAGGAAGACATGCTCAACTTGGCCCCAGGTTCTGGCCATCAGGAAGGATGCCCCCATCCCCATCAGGAAGGTTCCCTTTCTCCAAGACCACTGGAAGACCCTGCAATCTCCACACCCTGCCCCCACACCCATCCGCCAGACACCCCAGCCACTTCCTGAGACTCAGAGACAAGCCCCCAGCTCCCATCAGGCCAGCACTCCTATCTGGACCAGAGGTGAGTGCCTGGGGTCATACCCAGAGGGCGCTGCCCCTAGGTTCCATCCCTGAGCACCAGTCAATCTGGGAAGACCTGCCCAACTTGGCCCCAGGTTCTGGCCATAGGGCAGAACGCCCCAACCCCCACGGGGAAGGTTCCCCTTCATCAAGACCCCCAGCAGACCCTGTAATCTCCATGCCCTGCCCTCACACCCATCTGCCCAAGACCCCACACACTTCCTGAGACTTAGAGACCAACCCCCAGCTCCTATCTGGACCAGAGGTGAGTGCCTGGGGACATACCCAGAAAGGCCTGCCCCTAGGTCCCATTCCTGGGCACTAGCCATTCTGGGGAAGACCTGCCCAACTTGGGCTCAGGTTCTGGCCATCAGGAAGGATGCCCCCATCCCCACCAGGAAGGTTCCCCTTCTCCAAGACCCCCAACAGACCATGCAATCTCTACACCCTGCCCCCACACCCATCTGCATAAGACCAAAGCCACTCCCTGACTCAGAGACAAGCTCCCAGCTTCCATCTGGACCAGAGCTTCCATCTGGACCAGAGAGAGGCTTCCTGAATCTTTCAGCTCTGTCTGGACCAAGAGCGCAGATAAGACCAAGAACGAATCCACAGGGACATGGGCAGACGTCAAGGCAGAAGTACATACAACAAAATAAAGCAATACAGCATCACCAGAACATAGCCCTCCTCCAACAGCTAGACCTGAACATCACAAAATGGAAGAAGCAGAAGAAAACAACATTATGAATAACATCATGAAGAGGGTAGAGGCTTATATAGAAGAAAACAAAAATGAAGTGGAGGAAAAGACAAACAAAAAATGGGGAGAATGCTATAAAAAACTAGAGGAAAGGACAAATAAAGCAGAAGAAAACAATAAGTCCCTGAAAGAAAATCATGAAAAGGCAATGAAACAGACGAGGGAAACAGTCCAAGACATGAAGAGGGAAATAGAAAAAATGAAGAAGACACAAGCAGAGGGAAAATAGTGGAAATAGAAAATCTGAGTAAATGAACAGGAACTTCAGGTGCAAGTATAACCAACAGAATGCAAGAGATGGAAGAGAGGATCTCTAGTGTTGAAGATACGTTTGAAGAAATAGATTCATCAAAGAAAACACTAAAACCAACAAAGTCATGAACCAAAAGTCCAAGAAATTTGGGACACCATGAAAAGACCAAACCTATGAATAATAGGGATAGAGGAAGGAGAAGAATACCAACTCAAAGGCACAGAAAATATATTTAACAAGATCATAGAATAAAACTTTCCCAACTTAAAGAAAAAAATGCCTATGAAGATACAAGAAGCCTATAGAACACCAAACAGACTAGACCCCTCAAAAAAGTCCCCTCACCACATAATAATTAAACAACTAAATGGACAGAATACAGAAAGAATATTAAGAGCAGCAAAGGAAAAAGACCAAGTGACTTATAAAGGCAAACCCATCAGAATAACACCCTATTTCAATATGGAGACTTTGAAAGCCAGAAGGACCTGGACAGATATAATGCAGACACTAAGAGACCATGGATGCCAGCCTAGACTAATATACCCAGCAAAACTTTTCAGTCATCATAAATGGAGTGAACAAGACATTCCAAGACAAAGCAAGATTTAAACAATACTTATCCACAAACCCAGCCCTACAGAAAGCACTAGAAAGAAAACTCCAACCTAAGGAAGTCAGATACACCCTCAAAAACACAGGCAATAGATAACACTACAGCAGTAAACCCCAAAGAAGAGAAGTACACACACACTACCACCAAAAAAATAAAAATAATAACAGGAATGGATGATCACTGGTCATTAATATCCCTTACTATCAATGGACATAATTCACCTACAAAAAGACACAAACTAACAGAATGGATACAAAAGCAGGACCCATTTTTCTGCTGCATACAAGAAACACACCTCAAATTCAAAGACAGACACTACCTAAGAATGAAAGGCTGGGAAAAGACTTTCCAATCAAATGGTCTTAAGAAGCAAGCTGGTGTAGCCATCCTAATATCCAGTAAAATAGACTTCAAACTAAAATCAAGCAAGAGAGATCAAGAAGGACAATACATAATCATTGTAGGAAAGATCCACCAAGATGAAGTGTCAATTCTGAATATTTATGCCCCAAACACAAGGGCACCAACATATGTAAAAGAAACATTACAAAAGCTTAAATCACATATAAAACCCCACACATTAATAGTGGAGACTTCAACACCCCACTTTCACCAATGGACAGATTTCCCAAATGGAAAATTAACAAAGAAATAAAGGACTTAACTGATGTTATGACTCAAATGGACTTAATTGATATTTACAGAACATTCCATCCTAACAATATATATATATATTGATACCTTCTTCTCAGCACCCCGTGGAACTTCCTCTAATATCAACCACATACTTGGCCACAAAGCAAATCTCAACAGATACAAAATAATTGGAATAACCTCCTGCATTCTATCAGACCACCATGGTTTAAAGTAAGATTTCAACAACAACAAAAACTACAGAAAACCTACAATTTCATGGAAACTGAATAATGCTAAACTGAATCTCCAATGGGTTAAGGAAGAAATAAAGAAAGAAATTAAAGACTTCCTAGAGATCAATGAAAATGAATACACCAAGTACCCAAACTTATGGGACACTATGAAAGCAGGGCTAAGAGGGAAATTCATAGCACTAAATGTCCACATAAAGAAGTTGGAGAAATCTCACGCTAGTGACTTAACAGCACATCTGAAACCTCTAGAACAAGAAGAAGCAAAGTTTCCCAGGAAGAATAAACACCAGGAAATTATCAAATTGAGAGCTGAAATCAATAAAATACAAACAAAGAGAACAATACAAAAAATTAATGAAACAAAGAGTTGGTTCTTTGAGAAAATCCTGCTCCCCTAAGCTTTCTTTCCCTCAAACCTTGCCCTTCATTACTCCCACTGTCGTCCAGGTTGTTCATCCACCTCTCTGTCTTGGGCAATCCCTGTGTCCAGCCAAGTCACAGAGAGAGGGGTTCAAGTAAGAGACTCTATATCAAGTATAAAGTGAAGAAACAATGATGAAGATACCCAATATCAACCTCTGATCTCTGCATGCACACACATATCCATGCATAATCACCTGCACACTTATGGGCACTCACATACATGCAAATACATGCATATACACTATAAACACACACACACACACACACACACACACACACATACACACACACACATTTGATAGTTTGAAATTAGCAATACATTCCCACAGACCCACTAGAGGTTCTCTAATATCATAAGAACACATAATATAAAGGCCTGAAGTCTCAGAGTTTCTTCCCGAGGACCATTTAATAGAACTAAACCATTATTGGCAATCAAGGGAAGGATATGGAGAGTTCAATCAACACTCACCTTGTAGTAATTCAGCAGAGTTCCTACAAATGGCAGAGGTTTGGGCCCAGGAAGCCCCTGTTTCTTAAAGATGTCATGTTTATGGGTCCCATATCTGTAAAGTGAAAACAGAAAGCCATGTGACCACACACATAGAAGAGGAAATAAACATGAGCAAAACCCCAAAATAAAGCAAAACAATGACTTGGCTGCCCCTGCAGTTCCCAGAGAGCTTAGGGAAAGGCTGAGTGGTCCAGTGTGCATGGAAGCCTGCTGTTCATATCTGTTTCTACTGAGTTTGGGTGGATCTGGGGATAACATGAAAGTCAATCAGGTCATAGCCAGAGTAAATCTTAGGACACTATGAAAGCAGGGCTAAGAGGGAAATTCATAGCACCAGCCATCCCGGGCAAACCTGCCCAACTGGCCCCAGTTTCTGGGCATTTGGTGGGCCCTGCGGGAAGGCTGCCCTTTTCCAAGACTGCAGGGAGACCCTGCAATCTCCACACCCTGCCCCCACACCCATCTGCCCCAGACCTCAGCCACTTCCTGAGACTTAGAAACCAGCCCCCAGCTCCCGTCCTGCCCCAGAACTCCCATCTGGACCAGAGAGACCCCAGTCACTTCTGGAGACTTAGAAACCAGCCCTCAGCTTCCATCTGCCCAGGAACTCCCATCTGGACCAGAGTTTCCATCCTGCCCCGGAACTCCCATTTGGACAAGAGGCGCTCCCATCTGATCAAGATAAGGAGATCCCAGGGACTTCCTGAGACTCAGAGTCCAGCCCCCAGCTCCCATCTGGCCAGTACTCTCATCTGGCCCAGAGCTTCCATCTGGACCAGAGAGAGGCTCCCTAAATCTGTAAGCTCTGTCTGGACCAAGTGCACTGATAAGACCAAGAATGAACCCACAAGGAGATGGGCAGACACCAAGGCAGAAGAACATACAACAAAATAAAGAGCAATACAGCATCACCAGAACCTAGCCCTTCTCCAACAGCTAGACCTGAACATCTGAGAATGGAAGAAGAAGAAGAAAACAACCTTATAAGTAACATCATGAAGAGGCCAGAGCCTCATATAGAAGAAATCAAAAATAAAGTAGAGGAACAGACAAACAAAAAATGGGAAGAACGCTATAAAAAACTAGAGGAAAGGACAAATAAAGCAGAAGAAAACAATAAGTCCCTGAAAGAAAATCGTGAAAAAGCAATGAAACAGATGAGGGAAACAGTCCAAGACATGAAAAGGGAAATAGAAAAAATGAAGAAGACACTAGCAGAGGGAATGCTAGAAATAGAAAATCTGAGTAAATGAACAGGAACTTCAGATGCAAGTATAACCAACAGAATGCAAGAGATGGAAGAGAGGATCTCTGGTGTTGAAGGTATGGTAGAAGAAATAGATTCATCAGTCAAAGAAAACACTAAAACCAACAAAGTTATGACCCAAAATGTCCAAGAAATTTGGGACACCATGAAAAGACCAAACCTATGAATAATAGGAATAGAGGAAGGAGAAGAATACCAACTCAAAGGCACAGAAAATATATTTAACAAGATCATAGAAGAAAACTTTCCCAACTTAAAGAAGGAAATGCCTATGAAGATACAAGAAGCCTATAGAACACCAAACAGACTAGACCCCCCAAAAAAGTCCCCTCGACACATAATAAACAACTAAACATACAGAATAAAGAAAGAATATTAAGGGCAGCAAAGGAAAAAGGCCAAGTGACTT
The DNA here is from genome assembly GCF_903995425.1 of Onychomys torridus. Lineage (NCBI taxonomy): Eukaryota > Metazoa > Chordata > Mammalia > Rodentia > Cricetidae > Onychomys > Onychomys torridus. Next base: position 11,104 of record NW_023412524.1, read on the forward strand.
ATAAAGGCCTAGTTTGGTGATCAGATGGCCAAACACCCTAACTGTCGTGCTGGAACTCTCATCCAATAACTGATGGAAGTGGATGCAGAGATCCTCAACCAGGCCCCAGGTGGAGCTCCAGGAGTCCAATTGTCGAGAAAGAGAAAGAGGAGGGACTGTAAGAGTGTGAATTGTTGAGACCAAGATTGGAAAAGCACAGGGACAAATAGCCAAATGAATGGAAGCACATGAATTATGAACCAAAGGCTGTGGAGCCCCCTGCTGGAGCAGGACCTCTGGATAAGTGAGACAATTGGATAGCTTGAACTGTTTGGGAGGCATCCAGGCAGTGGGACCCGGACCTGTCCTTAGTGCATGAGCTGACTGTTTGGAACCTTGGGCTTACGCAGGGACACTTTGCTCAGCCTGGAAGGAGGGGACTGGACCTGCCTGTCCTGAATCCTCCAGGTTTAAATGAATCCCCAGGGGAGTCTTGGCCTTGGGGAAGATGGGAATGGAGGAGAGGGGCTGGGGAAAAGGTAGGGGTAGGGATGGGAGGGGGGAAGACAGGGGAACCTATGGCTGATGTGTAAAAATAAAACACAAATATAATAAATTTTAAAAATGAAAGAAAAAAAAAGAAAACCTCCTCACCTCAGCAAGAGGGAGTTGAACGTTCGTGTGGGTGTGCCCAGCAGATCTGCACACTGTCGATATGAACTTTAAGAGTTAGTATAACTGGGCTACAGTTCAGAAGTGGAGTGCTTGACTAGCACATACAAGGTCTGGTTTGTCGTCCCCCCCCCCCCCGCCTCATGAACTCAGTTGTCTCTTCCTTTGGGGTCTCCAAGATGACTCCACAGGTAAAAGTACTGGCTGCCAATGTTGATAATCTGAGTTTGACCCCCAGGAGCCACATGATAGGAGACAACTGACTCCTCAAAACTGTACACACACACACACACACACACACACACACACACACACACACACAAACACAAACACACACTGTCTCATGTGCTGCCCCTAGCCCCAATAAATAAAAACATGTACTTTTAAAATGTTCTTACAACAGTTAATTTCAACTTCTGCTCACTTTCTAAAGTTTTATTGTTGTGCCTGTGGAGGGCATCAGATCCCCTGCAACTGTATTTAGAGACAATTGTGAGCCACAGGATTCTCACAGGATTGTGAGCCACAATCATCTGACAGGATTCAAACCTGGGTCCTCTAGAAGAGCAGTCAGTGCTCCTAACCACTGAGTCATCTCTCCAGCCCCTGCTTCTGATATCACTTTTGACCTTGCAGACAGAATATAGGTCTAAGTATTATCCCAATCCCAAGGACATGGTGGGAGAGGATCTTTGGTGGTTACTCACTGGTATAGGAGCATCAGACTGATTGCCAGGAAGACCCAGGTTTCCAGGGAGAGAACTGAAGTCAGGTCCATCATGGCTTATCTGTCAGCAATGTACCCCACTGTGTTCTCCCTCCAGCTGTGTGTGCTACCCTTTGCAGGGCTTTCCTTCTGCCGAACAGTGCTGAAGTATGCATGGCCTGCAGTGTTTTTACCCTGGGGAGATGGTGGGGCCAGGGCTCCAGACAGTTGATGAATCACCTCTATGTTACCTGGACTTTGGTATCCTCTTCACCTTGACAGATCATAAAGTTCATGCACACCCTGTTTTGATCTCCTATGAGTTAATATTCTCTGCAGAATCAATAAGCAAGCTGTCAGTTTAGGAAGACCAAAGGTTCTTTGTTTTTATCAGAAATTCAAACACATTCATTGACATGAAATGCCCTCTCACCAAGGATGGCTTCATTCAAAACTATGAGATATAAAGCCAAAATAATTCCATCTGCATTCAGACCTTTATAGAATGTCTTTGTAACTCCCTGAATGATACTTTATCATTTGTCATGACTTAATTGGCAAAAAAAAAAAATAGTCCCTTTGAATCTGTCTTCATCTGTGCCCCCAACAGACACGTCTACCAAGGAATGACTCCCACACATATGTCTACTTCCCTCTAGCCCACCGATGAGGATCTTCCTGTGTACCTTTGCTAGATCATGAGAATATTCGGGGCAATAGTCATCACTATAAAACAGAGTTGTCATTCAGACCAGCATGTTGAACTAGGAGTGGTGGCCAGGTCTAGTATGTCCCAGTGGACCTACTGCTCAACATGGTTCAATGAGGTCATGTTTTACAGAGTGAGGAAATGAGACTCAAGCCTGCAAGTGTCCCCTGACAGATATGGGTCACAACAAAAAGTGTATAGAGAGCTAATATGAAGTGAGGTACTCTGTATGTGTGTTTGTTTGTTTGTATGTGTCTCTGTGTGTGTGTGTATGTGTGTGTGTGTGTGTGTGTGTGTGTGTGTGTGTGTGTGTGTGTGTGTGTGTGTGTGTGTAAAATCCCTCTGATCAGTTGCTAGTAAATGTTAGGGGAGCTATTTTGGAATGATGAGATGTTCTAAAATTCACTGATTAGATAACTTTGTAGAACCATATTTAAAACCATTGTAAATTACACTGTAAATGTGTAAAAAAAATGCAGTATGTGAATAATGTATACCAGTAAAATTGATGTATTGTTTAACATTTTTATTTTTATTTGAGACTACTGATGTTTATTTGTTTGTTGTTTGAGAAGAAAGAAAATCTCTGAGTAGTGATAATCCGATGGTAGAGTGACAGCTTAGCAGTCACAAAGCCCTGCTCCATCCCCAACACCAAGTACTTGGTAGTAGACTTCTGTAATCCCAGAACTCAGGTTGTATAGGCAGGGGGGTCAGTAGTTCAAAGAGTAAGTTCAAACCTATGTGGAGAGTTTGAGACCAGTCTGGGGTACATGAGACCCTGTTTTGAGGGGAGAAACAACAACAACAACCAAATTCCTCTACTCATTTTATTCCCCAAAATTCAACCTCTGCCACTCCATGACAGTGGTCATCATGAGAAGGAGACAGACCTCACCACTTCCTGCTGAACTATTGACACCTAGCAGGTTCCGGGAGAGAGGGAGGCCTTGTATTCTGTTGTGTGCCCACTGGCGGGTGGTGACCCACAGGCTCTAATGGACAGTTCTAAACCCACAGTCACACAGATGGCACCAGTCGAAGTCTGCAGGACACAAGACAAATCACAAATGTGGGAAAGAGATTTTCAGGGAAGAAGTGAGGCTGACAAGGTTGGGGGTGAAGTAAGAGAGAGTGGGGAAATCAGTCAGAATGCATCAATACACGGGTAACGTTGTTGGACGACAAAATGTATTAATTAAAAATAAGTACAGTGTGGTGCTCTGCGTTGGGGATGTAGCTCAGCTGACAGAGTACTTGCCCAGTATGCACAAAGACCTGGGCTGGATCATCAACACCACATAACAGGGTCTAGTGGTGGTTCTAATCCCTGCAATCCAGGGGTAGAGACTGGAAGACCAGAAGTTCAAGACCACATTGTCTACATAGGAAGTTTAAGTTAGCTAGCCTGGGCTACAGTGTGAGACCCTGTATTTAAAAAGTACATGTCACTTCAATAAGGAAGTCAGGAGATGGGAGACTCCAGGTGTTCGGGAGCATTCCTTTAATATACAGTATTGCATCTCCATGTTTTCTTTATCTATAATTCCATTCTATGGAAGTAAAGAACACACATGCTGCTGGGAAATATAGCTCAGTGGTAGGGCATTTGAGTAGCATGCATGCATGATATCCTAGATCCAATCCCTTTTAGCAGGAGGAAAAAAATCTCCAAACCACCAAGTTGAGGTTGCATTGGTAATACTTTGGGTGGGTGAGATGGCTCAGCTGGTAAAGGTGCTTGTTGCCAAAACCTGATAAGGTGAATTTGACCCCTGGGACCCACATGGTAGAAGGGGAGAACTAACTCCTGCAGCATGTTTTCTGACCTCTACATAGGTACCATAGCATGATCACACACATACAATGTACATATAACAGAGAAATTTTACAGATGGAGAGATGGCTCAGTGATTAAGAGCACTGGCTGCTCTTCCAGAAGTCCTGAGTTCAATTCCCAGCAACCACATGGTGGCTAACAACCATTTGTAATGAGATCTGACATGCAGGCAGAACACTATATACATGATAAATAAATAAATCTTTAAAAAAAAATAGAAAAATTTTAAAATAGCAACAAGACCATGTAGTCTGTTATTTTTACTATATAGAAAGGCCATGTACATGGGTTAGGACATATACATGTTCTACACACTGACCAGGTGATGACTGCTGGCATGGATGCCGAGCACTCTGGTGATATCTTGTGATGTGCAGGGCAGGTATATGTCCATGAGCCTATGGCCTCATACTTCCTATTTTTTTTGTCACCTCTGGCTTCTCAGGCATCAGGCATGTATGTGGAGCACAGATAAACATGCAGGCAAGACACCCATACACATAAATTTTATCTTAACTATCTAATCCTCATGTTACAGAAGTGGGGATTTTTTTATTTCAGGACAAAAGTCAAAATATCCTACAGTGTCACATCAACCCAGAGACTTCAAAAGGGCACCATTACCAGCACATTTTCTAACTTGCTCAAACCAAACCCATAAAAAAATGGTTACCCAAGGGAATGATGACTTTTCATGTGAGAATCAACACACACACACACACACACACACACACACACACACACACACACACACACATCCTAAGCCAAATAGCAACATACCAAACCTAATAATGGTGATCCAATGACGACACTCTGTGACAAGCTGGATTCAACCCAAAAGCCAGAGGGCCTAGCACAGAAAACGATGTTGATACCAGCTGACATTTAAAGACATTGAAAGACAATGTTACAGGCTGGCAAGATAGTTTGGGGAGTAAAACCACCTGTCTCCAAACCTGACAACCTGAGTTCAATTCCCAGAACCCATGGGATGGAATGGGAGAACAGTTTCTCCACAGCCACACATATATATGCAGTGATACATAAATAAGTAAATGTGAATTGAATATTTTGTAAAGAACACAGGGAACTGCAAAGATGGCTCAGCACATAGAGCACTTGCTGGTGATAGAGATGACCTAAACTGGGATCTTGGCACCCTTGTCAGGTGGCTCACACCTACTTAACACCAGTTCCGGGGGAAGCATAATGGCCTCTGAAGGCACTGCTCTGATACACAAACATGCACATTGACACATATGCATCCTCACAAAAGCACTCTCACACACACTTACACACACATGCATGTATACTGAATTCTAATTGGTCTTAATAATAAAAACCTAGAGCCAGATGTCAGGGTAAATGCTGAAAGATCAGAGAGACAAAGGAGCAAGCCACAGCCACCTCTTAGCTCACCAACTCCTCAGCCTGAAAGTAGGAAGAGTGCCTGTCTCTGCCCACCTAATAGTCCTTTCTCCACACAGCCACATCACTTCCTGTTTCCTCCTCCCTAGTGCTGGGATTAAAGGTGTGTGCCTCCTAAGTACTGGGATCAAAATCATGAGATCCCAAGTGCTAGGATTAAAGGTATGTGCCACCACTACCTGACTTCTATGGTTAACTAGTGGCTAGCTCCACACTCTGATCCATAGGCAAGATTTATTTGTTAGAGCACAAACAAAATATCACCAAACTCCTGATTTTTTTCTAAAACAAAAAAAAGGTTATAACTAATATAAGAAAAACTAAATACAATAAGTACAATAACTATGTGCAATATATAAAGGTAATATATACATCAACAATATTGGTGAAATTATTAAGGCCATTCCACATAGTTAAAAGGGAGGTTTATTTTGTGGGGTAACTTACAAATGAAGGGATAGGTTGTAGGGTCTGGCAAAGGTATGGCACAGTCTGGTCTGGAGAACTCTGCTCAGTCTACCTCCTGCGTCCATCGTCCCCGAACCAAGAGAGCGAGACATCCTCTCTATCTTGGGTCTTCCGCTTCCTCTTCTGCCCCGCCTTGTGGGCGTGACCATTACCGAAGCCTCAATAGGGGTTGGAACTTCCAGGCCAATGCTGGGATGGCTATCCACTACACAACAATGTCTAGTCCATTAACAACTGACAAATTCAGTGAAAATATTCCATATCTATCCTATCTTAGTGAGTCCAAAAGGTTGCACCTAATTCAATTTCTATTATAATTTGCATTATTAAAACTAGTTTTAACATCTCTCAACCTTTACACTTCTTTAGTGAATTTCTTTTCTGAATCTGGTAGCAAGGAAAACTATAACTCTAACTATGAAGTCTTCAACTCCATCAGAGACCTGAGAAGGAAATAATATTGCCCGAGTAAGCAGCAAATGCAAGCAAGGGACTTCCAAAAAATGTGAGAAATGACAGAAACAGCCAGCTGCCAGGAAAGTCACTCAAGTTTCCTTTGCAACATCAAGGCATCCGTCTTTGGCCTACAGGCCTAGAATATCTGGCAGAGTTATCTGTGAAACAGATTTTCTGTAGGGCTGACTGTCCCACCTTCTCTTGACAGAATTAGGCAGTCCTTTTTTGTGTGTCCTGCTTGTTCCATTTGGACAGCAACTGTCAGCAGTTGAGGCAAGGGCCTTTTCTTGCCCACTCACTAACTTTTGCTACAAAGAAAGTAAACTCCATATGGGGTTTCTTCAATGCTCATCATCTTCTATGAAGTAGATTGCTGCTGCCAGGAGCAGACATGTCTCATTGTCAAAGAAGAAGAAGGAGGAAGAGGAGGAGGAGGAGGAGGAGGAGGAGGAGGAGGAGGAGGAGGAGAAAGAGGAGGAAAAGAAGGAGAACCTATGCTATTAAAACATCTTAAATGCCATATTCTGTAGATCTTTCAAGTGTTTGAACACAACTTGTCTATCTAAAATATCTCTGTTTGACCTTGAACATACCAAACATGACTACAAGATCGATTGTAATAGAAGACTAACTACTAACTTGCATTTCCTTATTATCATAAATAGTTTGTAATAAAAATTTCAAGGACTAGAAATTTGCATTATGCTGTTAAATGAGTTGTATAGGTACAATACCTTGAACAAGAGTAGAAATGTATGTAGAGTATGTTCTAACAAAAATAATCTCAAATTTTTATCACTGTATAAACCAATGTAAAATATTTAATACTAGTATTTGTTTTTAAAAATAGATTCAATAATCCTA
>NW_023412524.1:18250-52072 GCF_903995425.1 Onychomys torridus
GTTCAAGTACCCCTTCTACCATTGCTGAGTCTTAGCTGGAAATATCCTTGTGGGTTCCTGGAAATTTCCCTAGCACCTAATTCTCCCTAACTCTATAATGGCTCATTCATTCAAGATATCTCTTTAATTGTTCTCCCTCTCCATCCCTCCATGAACTCAACCATCTCAAGCCCTCACGTTCCTACCCCCAATCACCTCCCTTCTGGGGCAATACATGTATGTCCTCCTCTTTACCTAGCTTCTCTGGAGCTGTGGGTTGTAGACTGTTTATCCTTTGCTTTGTATCTAATATTAACTTATGAGTGAGTACATACCATGTTTGTCCTTCTGGGTCTGAGTTACCTCACTTAGGATTTTTTTTTCTAGTTCCATCCGTTTGCCTGCAGATGTCATGATGGCACTGTTTTGTTTTGTTTTGTTTTGTTTTTGCTGCTGCATAATACTCCATTGTGTATATATACCACATTTTCTTTATCCATTCTTCAGTTGAGGGGCATCTAGGTTGTTTACAGGTTCTGGTTATTATGAATAGGTCTGCTATGAACATAGTCGAGCAGATGTCCTTGCACTGTGGTTGAGCATCTTTTGGGTATATGCCCAAGAGTGGTATTGCTGGGTCTTGAGGTAGGTTGATTCCCAATTTTCTGAGATACCACCATACTGATTTCCAGAGCGGCTGTACAAGACTACACTCTCACCACAAAGCAAATCTCAACAGATACAAAAAATGGAATAATTGCCTGTATCTTATAGGATCACTATGGCTTAAAGTTAAAATTCAACAATAACACAAATTACAGAAAGCCTACAAACCCATGGAAATTGAACAATGCTCAACAAAATCATCAATGGGTCGAAGAAGAAATAAATAAATAAAGACTTCCTAGAATACAACAAAAATGAATGCACAATATACTCAAACCTGTGGGATACCATCAAAGCAGTGCTAAGAAGAAAGTTCATAGCACTAAGTGCCCAGATAAAGAAAGTGGAAGAATCTCACACCAATGACCTAACAGCATACCTCGATGCTCTAGAACAAAAAGAAGCAAAGTCACCCAGGAGGAGCAGATGACAGGAAATAAGCAAATTGAGAGCTGAAATCTATAAAACAGAAACAAAGAGAACAATACAAAAAAATCAATGAAACAAAGAGCTGGTTCTTTGAGAAAATCAACAAGATAGACAAACCCTTATCCAGACTAACCAAAAAGCAGAAAGACAATATCCAAATTAACAAAATCAGAAATGAAAGGTGGACATATAACAGACACTGAGGAAATCCAGAGAATCATTAGGTCATACTTCAAAAACTTGTACTCGGAGTTGGGGAAGTGCAAGGCCCTGGGTTCGGTCCTCAGCTGGGGGGGGGAGGGGGATTTTGCACTCCACAAAATTGGAAAATTTAAAAGAAATGAACAATTTTCTGGATAGGTACCAAATACCAAAATTAAATCAAGATTAGATAAACAATTTAAGTAGACCTATTACACCTAAGGAAATAGAAGCAGTTATTAAAACTCTCACAACCAAAAAAAAAGCCCAGGGTCAGATTGATTCAGCACAGAAATCTACCAGAATATCAAAGAAGAGCTAATATCAATACTCCTGAAATTGTTCTGAACAATAGAAATAGAGGTAACTTTGCTAAACTCCTTTTAAGAGGCTACAGTTACCCTGATACCCAAACCACACAAAGACACAACTAGGAAAGAGAACTACAGGCCAATGCCCTCATAAACATTGATGCAAATATACTCAATAAAATCCTGGCAAATGGAATCTAAGAACATATCAAAAAGTCACCCACCATGATCAAGCAGGCTTCATCCCAGAGATCCAGGGACGGTTCAACACATCTGTCAATGTAATCCACCATAAAAACAAACTGAAAAACAAAAAAAAAAACCCCACGTGTTTCCCATTTTGTAATGTGGGGAAAACTTCTCTCTTTTATAATTCTTCCCTTCTTAAATTCCCAATTGTCTCACCAAATCGACCAACAATGACAATTCAGATGATGATGAAATGTGGGACTGACAGCTCTGCATAGAACAGTAGAAACCGGAGAGGTTTTCAAAGCAGCTACCTAGTGTGGCAGCAGCCTGAGGAGGGGGGCCTGGGAAAGTCCAAACCCACTGGGAGAGGAAAAGCCAAAGGACCAGATGTCTGCATGGGGGAATATGGAAAACGGCTAACTCCTGTGCTTTTTTGGAGCTCAAAAGCCTATGGAGTTTGCTGAGACAGGTTGCAACAGAAAACTCCCAACTCACTCAGAGGCTTGAGGAAAAGAAAGGACAACCTTAGCTGGTGGGGTAGTGATTCCAGCTGTGTACAGCTCTGGTGTGTGCCAGTGGCTGCAAAGCGACAGGCAAGTAGCTTTTTCATAAATTTGTGCCCCACAAGTTGGATGCCAGATGTAGTGTGAATTCTAATTGGTCTTAATAACAAAAATCTGGAGCCAGATATCAGGGTAAATGCTGAAAGATCAGAGAGACAAAGGAGCTAGCCACAGCCACCTCTTATCTTGCCAACTCCTCAGCCTGAAAGGGAGGCCAAGCACCTGTCTCCACTCACCTTATAGTCCTCTCTCCACCCAGCCACATCACTTCCTGTTTCCTCCTCCCTAGTGCTGGGATTGGCGGCATGCACCTCCCAAGTACTGTAAGAGATAAAAGGCATGAGATCCCAAGTGCTGGCATTAGAGGTGTATGCCACCACTGGCTGGCCTTCTAGCCTTGGGTCTTGGAAAGGGGAACCTTCCCACGGTGGCTGCCTGATGGCCAGAAACTGGGGCCAAGTTGGGCAGGTCTTCCCCAGGATGGCTGGTGTCCAGGAATGGGACCTAGGGACAGGCCTCTCTGAGTATGACCCTAGGTACTCACCTCTGGTCCAGATGGGAGTTCTGGGCTGGATGGGAGCTGGGGGCTGGTCTCTGAGTCTCAGGAAGTGGCTGGGGTCTCAGGCCGATGGGTGTGGGGGCAGGGTCTGAAGCTTTCAGGGTCTGCTGGGGGTCTTGGAGAAGGGGAACCTTCCTGGTGGGGTTGGGGTGTCCTGCCCTATGGCCAGAACCTGGGGCCAAGTTGGGCAGGTCTTCCCCGTAATGGCTTGTGCCCTAGGGAAGGGCCCTAGGGGCAGGCCTCTCTGGGTATGACCCCTGGCCCATTTAATCTTAAAGGTATAATACAATAAGATGTAACATTTTAATCCCATTTTAATTTAATTTGCTCCCTCAGTGTCTCTAACTGATCTCCCATTAGGATTATAACTTGTTTCATAACAGCTATTTTATTGACTACCTACTAGCTATTCTATTTTGTGGAGCCCAAAGATCTCCAACATGTTTATGCCAGTCTTTAATAAATTCAGCAATCTGAATTTCTTTGTGAAGTCCAGTTCAGCCAACACAGCAGTAATAGTCAATGCAGTAATTCCTATAACCAGAGCAACAATCAATCCAATCACCCTATGAGTTCTTCTTAATATTCATTCAGAGAGTTTCTGGACTAGAATCATCACAGATAAGCTTGCCATGACCTCAGTATCTTCACCAGTATCCAAACTTTTGGCCTTGCTCAAGACTATATAAACATTCAGAGGTGACATCTAATTACATACTAGCATTAATGCAGGTATGAAGGGTACAGTGTTCCAAGTGCTGCTATAGTGATTAGGGTGCCATTGTTTAGGCCCATTCAGTAACACATAAGGCAATGGTAAATGTGCTACAAAGTGATGACTTTGTTTTCATCTAGAGGACAAAGTATATGTGCCATCATTAATGCTTAAACTTCATTTCCATACTTTAGGAGGATGTAAGGCACTTGCTAATTTCTACAAATTAGTCTCAACTGAATTGCCAAATTGCAACAGAAGAACTGACATCCCAACACCATTCCATTGCATAGATTCATCAAGAGGTACAACTAATTTCTCTAATTCCATTCAATCCATACCTTTGCTGTCTCAATTCTGAGTGAGAACATTTTCCTTGATGGAGACCATAGGTGGTTCAATGACTTTTACTTAGGAGATATTAATAAGCACCTGGTGGTTCTCACTTTTCATTGCTGCCAATGTATCCAATCAGATGCCTTGTTGCTAACCCACATCTCACAAAATGGTAGATTTATGGAGCTTGTAGAATTAGTCTCCTGTCCTCTAAAACCAAATACATGAAGCATATAAATTTTATTATGAAAAAATTCTGCGTAGTATGAACTATAAATAGCCAAATTTGAAAAGTTATATTTAAACAATGAATTTTATCACCCATGGAAATAGGAATTCCTTGTTTTCCTACAGTATAGTTTGTGATTTCCTTATCCTCCTCAGGCCTAGCAGGTGCTCTCTGGTCATAAGTACCAGGTAGCCAAGATGATTCATTGACCACAACAGGAATATCTATATCTTCCAAACTGATCCCTTTGTTAATGGGAGGGTTAGGAATATAAACTCAGTATGTTTCATTCCCATTACCTATACTATTACCACAGACAGCATAGTATGGGACAATGTTGTAGCATTCAAAGGCTCCATAGCCAGATAAATTATTACTTCCCCTTCTTCAGTCAATTTCTCAAGCCATCCCCATGTAGGAGGATTGGCTATTTGTTGCACGGGCTTTCTATATCTATTTCTGTAGAGAGCTGCATGCAGCCGCACCTTAAAGATGGCACCAGCTTCCACCCTCCACCTTTCCAATGGTGAGCGCTCTCTGTGATAAACAACTCCTTAATTGGCTAAGGCTGAGAATCGGGCTTGCTTCCGTGCACCTGGACCTATTGGTAGTGCCCACGTGGCGTATCAGGGTTGGCTTCCCAGTGATTACTTAAGGCTGTGAGCGGGCTTCCCCAGGGTCAGAAGATTGTTCAAGGTTCCTGAATAAACTGCTGAAAGAAGAGCCTGGTGTCGCGTCTTCCTTGCTGGTCAAGGCGGTCGCAGCATATTTCTTTCCAGAGTTGTGTTATTCATATCAACAGCCAAGGCAGCCAGGAGATTTCTCATGCTCGTGTCAAAATTTTACCAATTTGATGGTGTCCACAACTTGTTTTCTCCTGCAGAAACATAAGCATAACCATAACCCTAACATAACACCTTCCATGAGTTCCATTCTGATGTTAAAACATCCTTGTAATACACATGATGACTCTATTCTGCATCTTTTTCCACAGTCCAATGCCTTTCAGCAGCTGTTGTCCTGCTTCATTAACATTTAAAAATTTAAAGTTAGTAAAGCATGATGTAATGTATCTTTGGGAGTCCTCATATCCCCTTTTGTTTTTTTAAAGTATTAATTAGATTTTCAAAAATTGCTTTTCCTGTAGGGTTATTTGGTGTCTCTGTACTGTATTTAATATATAGTGTACAAAAAAGTTTTACTTTACTGAAATCATAAGGAGGAGCATTATCAGTTTATTTTGTATTTATATGCACATTACATGCATTCTAATAAATGTGTAATTATAGAATCAGCTTTTTCGTAAAATCAGCTTTTTCATTGAAATCCAGAGTATGTATAAATGGTATGAAGTATACATTTCATTTTTTTCTAAATTCTACAAAGTGAAATGCACCCATTATTCAAATTACATGTTTTTGAGTACCCTTAGGATTACTTCCTGCTGGTAAAGGAATTTGACTATACCAAGAACAAGTAGATTAATTTTTTTATACTTTCTTCAGATTGTCACCCATTAATGGAAAAGTTATACTTTAAGCCTTAACTATTAACATAATGTTTTAAATGAAATTTTGAAGCTTATAATACAATTTCTGTTATTAGTTGATCAATTTCTTTATTTCCATTTGCTAATGGCCCAGTTAATCCTGTATGAGTCCATATGTGAGTGATACATAGTGGATAATTTGTGTCCCAGATGGCTTGTTGCAGGTCTATGAGTAGCAATGTTAATTCTGACTTACGAGCAATAAGTTGAGCAGTCCTATATATAATACAACTCTTTTTGCTTATTGATAATCAGTAAGTATATTAAGAGTTATATTAAAATCCATAAAACCTTTATAATGGCATATAATTCTGATTTTTGGACTGAAGCATATGGACTTTGGACTACTTTATTAATATTTCCTTCTTTACAACCAGCCATATCTAATTTATTTGCATCAATATAAAATGTAAAAGCCCCAGACATAGGTGTTTTTTTTTACTATGTGGAACAATCCATTTTGATCTTTTTATAAATTGAAATTCTTTACTTTTGGCATATTTGTTGTTGATTTCTCCTAAATAATCACCACAGGCTCTTTGCCAGTCATCATTAATTACCCATAATTGCATAATTTCAACATTAGTGTAAGACACTATGAGTCCAGTAGGGGAATGAACAGAAGGTAAATTACTAAAATACATTCAATTTATGTGACCTAATAGATAATAGACATCTTGCAGTTTCTGTTCTATTTGGGCCAACTCCTTTTCTGGTTTGGTTGATAAATGCCTTGACTGTTCAAATTTGAGTCACTTGGTAAAAATTGAAACGAACTACTTAATTCTTGAGTAGTCAGTCCAATTGTAGGCCACAAAAATTAATTTCTCACAATAAAATTTGAAAATCATACAATGTTTGTAATTCACCTCTTCTAATCTGTACTATTTGTGGCTGGATTCTTTGTTTACTTAATTTAAATCATTAATAATTAATTGAGTCTCCTCTTTGAAATTTTTCAGGAACAAATTTCTTTTTTTTCATTTTTCTTTATTTAAGAAATTTTCTACTCACTTCACATACTATCCACAGATTCCCCCCTCCTCCTTCCTCCCATCCCCAGCCCTCTTTCTGCATCCCCCAAATTGAGGTCTCCCATGGGGAGTAAGCAGAACACAGCACACTGAGCCTAGGCAGGTCCAAGCCCCTTCCTACTGCACCAAGGCTATGCAATGTGTCAAACCAAAGGCACTGGGTTCCAAAAGCCTGCCCACAGACCAGGGACAGATCCCAATTCCCCTGCCTGGGTGCCCCCCAAACAGTTTGAGCCAAACAATTGTGTTCCATATTTAGAGGGCCTAGTCCAGTCTCTTGGGGGCTCCTCAGCCACCAGTCCACAGTTCATGGGCTTCCACTAGTGTGGCCCATCATCTCTGCATATCCTCCCATGATGATCTCAACATCCCTCACCTGCAGTATCTCTCCTCTCTCTCATCAATTGGATTCCCGGAGCTCAGCCTGGTGCCTGGCCATGGATCTCTGTATCTGCCTCAATCAGTCACTGCACAAAGGCTCTATGATGACAGGTTATTTTCTAGGCTGGTCATCAGAGTAGACGGGTCCAGGCACCCTCTGGACCACTGCCAGCAGACCAATGTGGGGTCAACCTTGTGGATTCCTGAGAGCCTCCCCAGCACCTTGCCTCTTCCTATTCCCATGATGTCCTCATCTATCAAGGTATCTTCCTCCCTGCCCTCTCACTCTGTCCCTGATCCAGCTTGACCCTCCCATTTCCTTATGTTCTCATCCCCCACTCCTCGACCTCTGCCACCTCCCCACACCCAGTGCACTCATGTAGATCTCATCCACTTCTCCTTCACAGGGTCATCCATATGTCCCTCCTAGGGTCTTTTCCTGTTAGCTATCCTCTCTGGAGTTGTGGGTTGCAGTCTGGCCATCCCTTCCCTCACATTTAATATCCACTTATGAGTGAGTACATACTATGTTTGTCCTTCTGAGTCCGATAATATTTTCTAGTTCCATACATTTGCCTGCAAATTTCATGATATCATTGTTTTTCACTGCTGAGTAGTACTCCATTGTGTATATGTGCCACATTTTCTTTATCCATTCTTCAGTTGAGGAGCATCTAGGTTGTTTCCAGGTTCTTGCTATTATGAATAATGCTGCTATGAACATGTGTCCTTGTGGTAAGATTGAGCGTTCCTTGGGTATATGCCCTAGAGTGGTATAATGGGTTCTTGAGGAAGACTTATTCCCAATTTTCTGAGAAACCACCATAATGATTTCCAGAGTGGCTGTACAAGTTTGCACTCCCACCAAGGATGGAGGAGTGTTACCCTTGCTCCACATCCTCTCCAACATAAGCTGTCTTCGGTGTTTTTGATCTTAGCCATTCTGACAGGTATAAGATGGTATCTCAGAGTTGTTTTGATTTGCATTTCTCTGATGACTAAGGATGTTGAACGATTCCTTAAATGCCTTTCAGCCATTTGAGATTCTTTTATTGAGAATTCTCGGTTAAGCTCTGTAGCCCATTTTAAAATTGGATTGTTCAGTATTTTGATGTCCAGCTTTTTGAGTTCTTTATATATTTTGGAGATCAGCCCTCTGTCAGATGGGGTTGGTGAAGACCTTTTCCCATTCTGTAGGCTGTTGTTTGGTCTTATTGACCATGTCCTTTGCTCTACAAAAGCTTCTCAGTTCAGGAGGTCCCATTTATTAATTGTCACTCTCAGTATCTCTGCTACTGGTGTTATATTTTGGAAGTGATCTCATGTGCCAATTTGTTCCAGACTACTTCCTACTTTCTCATCTATCAAGTTCAGTGTAACTGGATTTATGTTGAGGTCTTTGATCCACTTGGATTTGAGTTTTGTGCATGGCGACAAATATGGATCTATTTGCCGCCTTCTACACGTTGACATCCAGTTATGCCAGGAGCAATTTTTAATCCCCATTGAAGTAAAATCTGTTGCACCTCAGCAAATACCTTTTCAAGGATATTGACATCAGAGGCAGGTATTAAGATATTATCCATATAATGATGTTGTTTTTAAAATAAATCCAAATCTTATGATTTTACCAATAAAGATGCAGGAGTCAGATGCTGTGGTGAAAACCTACAAGCTCTGAAAGGCAGAGGAGCAATGAGCTGACCTTCCTTTTTAGCTCAAGTCTCAGAAAGAGAGCTTTCCTTTTCCTGTCCCAAACCAAACGGGACCACCAAACTCCAAGTCCTTCCTCACTACTTCCCACGCCTTTCTCTATCTATTTTCTAGGCTCCCTTTATGGCTACTTCCTATCAAGTAGTTGCTAGCTCTGCCTCTTAAATCAAAGTTGATTTTATTTAATTAGTGCTATCTCAGTGTTCACAGTGTGATCAACTATCCTGAGAATAAATGATAAATAGTAGATTGAGGAAATTGTTTATGAACTATTCCAGTGGTTTATTTACAAAATATTGACATAAAGTTGGAATACTTAACATTCCTTGGGGAAGGGCTTTCCATTTATAAATTTTTTAACAGGCTGGGCATTATTATAAGTAGGAACTGTATACGCAAATTTTTCTCTCTCCTATTCCTGAAAGGGAATAGTAAAAAAGCAATCTTTTAATTCAACAACTATAAGTCAAGCCTTAGGCAATAAAGAAGGTAATGGAATTCTAGGCTCTAAAAGACCCATAGGTTGAGTTACATTGTTCACAGCTTTTAAATCAGTCAACACCTGTCATTCTTTATTTTTTATTTATTACAAATAAAGGGGAATGCTGAAGATTTTTAGATATTTTTCAATATGTTTACCATCTAACTGTTTTGTACTAGTTGCTCAAGCACCTGTAATTTTTTAATTATGGGACACTGCTCTACTCATACAGGCTTATTAGTTAACCATTTTAAAGGCAAAAATAGTTGAGCTTCCAGCAGTGGTCTCTCAACCAAATTTGAGTAGCCAACTTCTGCCTTGTCTTGTTTATGGGAGAACTGTGTAGTCTGTGTTTTTCATTGATAATTTTTTTTCAAAACCTGCTTTAGGAATGTATCATATTTTAACATCATTTAATGAGATGTTTCTGAAATTGTAGGAATATTGATTTGAGCTGTATAACCTAGAGTGGATACAATCTTTTTTGTGGAGCCTGTGGAATTTGTGTGTAAACATTCTCTTTGTCCTTTTTAAAAAGCCATCTATAAAAGCATTAAAACAGTCTTTATATGATTTTAAGAGGTAACTTTTGGCAATACCCATGGAATAATTTTTATAAATTATTAAAAAGAATCCTTTTTTATAGATCCTAAGTGACATATTACTACAGCCTGCCAATTACTAATAGTGTGGAACAAACAATTTACATGCATTTTATTTAGTGGAAAAATAATTTTTGTAGGCTCTTTGTTAGTAAGAAATTATTTCTTTGAGCTATTATTAGCAGCCATATTATTTAATAAGCTAATAACCCGCTCTGTTTCAGGTGTTACATTTTCTAGAATTTAACCAAGAGTCTCCAGAAAGCAACTTAAAGACCAGAGCCAAATCCTCAGTAGTGATAAATAAACAAGAGTATACCTAATGATATGGTTCAAAATGATGAATTATGATCTTTCAGTTTGTTTATTATGTAAATTAAATATTCAGTCAAGCTTTAATCAGGTGATCAAGAGAACAGAATATCCTCCATATAATGAATGACTTCTACCTCTGGAGATTTAAACAGCATTGGCTCAGTACTTTATTTCCCGATTGCAATATTTTTCATTCTATACTTGGGCTTGTTTTAATTTTTCCTCCCATTAAGGGATCATTGATAATGAATTATTTCTACTATTAGGGGAAAAAAATCTCCCATGAAGGGACATCTAATCTTGATGTATTCCCTCTCTGAGAGAAAAACAAAACACATCTAAACTAAAATTAAGTGGACAAAAAACCCCAAGAAAATTGTAAGTCCTGTACCTGCTCAGGCTGTGGCAGTGGAGTTCCACCCACCATCCTCTGGGATTCAGGTGTTGCCTCACTGTGCTTTGTGTGGCCCTTGAGAGAAAGCACCAGCATCATCACACAGCAGAGAACTCTGAGATCCTGCTGACATGAATCCCTTTTTATATAAGAAAGGACCTTTCTCCTTCCTCTATTTCTACTGGAAAGAGGCTTTTTTTTTTCTCCCTTTATTTTTCCTCCTCATACCTTCCTATTTGTAGGCCTTTATTAAATACTTTCTCTTCTTCCAGGAAAAGCCTTTTTTAAAAAAAAAAAAATGGGGATGATTTTTTTTAAACTTCCTTTTCTATCCTCTTTTCTATAAGGAAGATTCCTTTTTTAAATTTCTCTTATTCTTTGTCTCCAGATTTATCCATTTGTATCCTTAATTTTTGCAACGGTGCAGCTAGTATTTCAACCTTTTGAGTCTCTATGTCCCTCTCACCTAAAGAAGGAAGAGGAGTTTCATCTCCATCATCTTCACCCTCCTCACATTCTTCCACTGAAACAACATTCCTTCTTCCTGTGAGAAAACATTCTCCTCTGCTGACTGACAATTTCTAGGCTGAATGTTTTCCTTTTTACTTCCCTGTTCTACTTCAGGTGGAGCTTTCTGTGATTCCTCACTCTGCATCAGATCCAGAGCATTTGAGATCAGATTACATAGACCAAATCTTGATATAGGGTTCTCTCTCAGATGAGCTCTATTAAGCTTTCAACACTTGCTTCCACACTGCCAGTTTTAGTTGAACATGAGGAGTTGCATGAAACCAGTTACAATGCCTTTTCACTAACACCAAAGGCTCCGTAAGCTGTTTTTCTTCCCCATTCACTCCACTTCCTGTCAACAAACACTTTAGTAACCACACATCCTGCTGCTCCTGATGTGGGAAATCCCCGTGTCCTTATCCTATCCTGGAGTATTGTCTGCTCTGCACAAACTTTACCTCCAGTCCTGGAGTGTCCAGATCTCTCTCATCTCTGAGCCCACGATGTTGGGTGCCAAGTGTCTTTCAAACTTATACACTTTACACTTCTTTAGTGAGTTTCTATTCTGAATTTGCTAACCAGGAAAATTATAACTATGACTATCTAATATTCAACTCTCTCAGAGACCCGAGAGGGAAATAATATTAACTGAGTAAGCAGGAAGTACAAACAAATGACTTTCAAAATATATGAGAAATGACAGAAACAGCTGGCTGCCTGGACAGTCACCCTAGATTCCTCTGTAATGTTGGGGTATTCATATTTGGCCTACAGGACTAGCATACTTTTGACAGACTTTTCCATGAAGCAGAATTTTCTGAAGGGCTGTCTTACTTTGTCCTTTCAAGGTGCAGCAGTCCGTTCTTTTGTTTCCTGATTGAACATTTTGGACAGCATATTGTCAGCAGTCAATGTAAGGGCACTTTCTTCCCAGTGGCTAACTTTTGCCACAAGGGAAGTAAACCCCATATGGAGTTTCTTCAATGCCCATCATCTTCCTTGGAGTAGATTTTAGCTGTCTGGGGCAGACATGTCTCATAGTCATAAAAAAATCATTATTAAAGTGACAGCCTACAGAATGGGATGTCTCATAGTCATAAAAAAATTGTTATTAAAGCGACAGCCTACAGAATGGGAAAAGGTCTTCACTAACCCCACACCTGACAGAGGGCTGATATCTAGAATATATAAAGAACTCAAGAATTTAGACATCAAAATGCCCAACAGTCCAATTAAGAAGTGGGCTATAGAACTAAACAGAAAATTCTCAACAGAGGAAATTCAAATGGCTGAAAGACATTTAAGGAAATGCTCAACATCCCTAATTATCTGGGAAATGCAAATCAAAACGACTCTGAGATACCACCTTACACCTGTCAGAATGGCTAAGATCAAAAACACTGAAGACAGCTTATGCTGGAGAGGATGTGGAGTAAGGGGAACTCTCCTCCACTGCTAGTGGGAATGCAAGCTTGTACAGCCACTTTGGAAATCAATATGGCACTTCCTTAGAAAATTGGGAATCCATCTCCCTCAAGACCCAGCTATAGCACTCTTGGGCATATACCCAAGGAATGCTCAATCATACCACAAGGGCACTTGCTCAGCTATGTTCATATCAGCATTGTTTGTAATAGCCAGAACCTGGAAACAACCTAGATGCCCTTCAACTGAAGAATGGATAAAGAAAATATGGTACATATACCCAATGGAGTACTACTCAGCAGAGAAAAACAATGACATCATTAGGTTGCTGTGGATATCCCTCTGTATAAATAAAATGCTGTTTGGCTAGTGGCTAGGCAGGAAGTATAGGCAGGACAAGAGAGAAGAGAATTCTGGGAAACAGAAAGCTGGAGGGAGACACCACCAGCCGCCGCCATGAGAAGCAACATGTAAAGACACTGGTAAGCCACAAGCCATGTGGCAAAGTATAGACTAACAGAAATGGGTTAATTTAAGATAGAAAAGGTAGATAACAAGCAGCCTGCCATGGCCATACAGTTTGTAAACAATGTAAGTTTTTGTGTGCTTTCTTGGTTGGGTCTGAGCGACTGTGGGACTGGCGGGTGAGAGAGATTTGTCCTGACTGGGCCAGGCAGGAATACTCTAACTACAAATGGCGTCCAACGTGTTGGCAAGAATTTCCACCTAAAACCTGAGAAAAAAGATTCTAAACCGGAGCTAAAAACAGCTTCCTAGTTGTCTTTCTCAAGGTAGCAGCAGCCTGCCGGTTTGAGCTACTATGGCGGGTTCCTGGTGTGTGTGTCTGACCTGCAGTGTGGTGGGAATGAGGAATCTACAAGTGACACTTTACTCTGCTGCATGGTGGATTTAGCCTTTGCTAATTAAAAAAAAAGGGGGGGGGGAATTTCTGGGCTATACACTGCTTTGATAGAACTGCTTCTGATAGTTGATGGTACACATGGCTCCAGACTCTGAGCTGTCGGTAAACTGTACCACCGCCATGTTGGGAAGCTGAGGTGGGCGGAACCAGCAGCCACAGCAGCGTTTCAGTCTTACAAAGATGGATATTACACAGAGAATCTGGTTTATGTTGTCTTTGGGATTTTTAACTGCAGAAAAAGATTTGATCATAAAAGCTGTTGAGTTAAACAAATATGTAAATTTTAAAGGTACCTTGACTTCAAAATTTGGATATAAGGATGTGTTGCTTTGGAAAAGAGTCTCTGCTTTTGTTTCCACAGAAAGCCAGAGGCTGTGGATTTGTTCCAGATTAAGATACATCAGGTTTGATCAGCCAAGACCACCTGAAAGGTCCCCGCTGACACCATGGCCCAGATGATCCAACATCCAGAATGCTTTCAAGGCAACTGGCTCAGAGGTTCACCCTAATGGACTACTCCATAATCCTAAAATTTTCTTTGTGTCCCCATAAGATACAGCGCCCCCCTCCAGCAGGAAGTAGTAAGAGAAACTACGCCCACATTCCCAAAATTATCAAGCTGGCTTTGGAGATGGAATTGGCTCACTCCTTCTCTAAACCCAGACATATTGTTAAAAGAAAAGGTTAAGAGTTTCTTATGTCCCAAATCAGAAGAGCCCTCTGGTGTGGGACAGAGAAAAAACAATATTTTTCTTTAAAACAGGTTGATTATAAACATGATCTCTTTCTAAAGAAAAAAAGGGGATATGATATAGATATAATAGGATAAAAGGGTAGATTAAGGAACTTACTTCTAAAGAGCAACAACTATCTATACATTGGTATAGATTTTAGTCTATTGATACAAACTTAAAGTTAATTTTGTTATACTATGTATATATTTCTATTGTGTTTAAGGTATTATGTTTGTATAGCTCATTTAAAATTGTAATGGATAATTAAAAATAGATTAATAATAAATCATCTGTGATAATCATACTCATAGCCATGTTAGTTAAGTCTTCTGGGTATACATAGAGATATTCCAGATAGATAGGTAATCTTCAAATACTTCAAAGACCTTCAGAATATGGCATTTAAAATATTTTTAAAATTTAGACTTTCTGGACAGTGAGACATGTCTGCTCCTGGCAGCACCGATTTACTTCAGAGAGGAGGATGGGCATTGAAGACACTTCATATGGAATTTATCTTCACCTTGGCAAAAATAGCAAATTGGGCAAGAAACTGTTCTTGCCTGGACTGTTCGATCACCTGGACATGCAGGACCCATAGAAAGGTGACCACTGAACTTTGCTTGACAAAATGGTCCTTCAGGTTCCTGCTTCACAGAGGAAACTGCCAGACATTCTACAGGACACTGAGAGAAGTGACCAAGAGACTCTAGCCCTGTGGGCTGAAGACAAATGCCCCAACATTACAAAGGAACATTAGGTGACTGTTCAGACTGCCAGCTGTCTCTGTCTACCCTGCAAGACTCCCGAAAGTTGCTTGCATCCTTCTCCTGTTTCTCAGGTAATATTAAATCCTTCTGATGTCTTTGATGTGGTTGAAGACTAGATAGTTATAATTTCCTCAGTTATGATAAAAGATAAGTTAGATATAAAACCTTAGATTCACAAATATAAGATAGATAGGATATCTTCTTTAATATTGTAACTGTAATTCTTGCTTGATAATTGTTTTGTTATATGTAATTGTACTATGTAAAAGTTAAAACCTTCCTTAAAAAAAAAAAAAAAAAGAAAAGGGGAAGTGCTGTGGATATCCCTCTGTACAAATAAAATGCTGTTTGGCCAGTGGCTAGGCAGGAAGTATAGGCAGGACAAGAGAGAAGAGAATTCTGGGAAACAGAAAGCTGGAGGGAGACACCGCCAGCCGCCGCCATGAGAAGCAACATGTAAAGACACTGGTAAGCCACAAGCCATGTGGCAAAGTATAGACTAACAGAAATGGGTTAATTTAAGATAGAAAAGGTAGATAACAAGCAGCCTGCCATGGCCATACAGTTTGTAAACAATGTAAGTTTTTGTGTGCTTTCTTGGTTGGGTCTGAGCGACTGTGGGACTGGCGGGTGAGAGAGATTTGTCCTGACTGGGCCAGGCAGGAATACTCTAACTACATTAGGTTTGCAGGCAAATGGATGGATCTAGAAAAAATCATCCTGAGTGAGGTAACCCAGACTCAGAAAGACAAACATGGTATGTAATCATTCATAAGAGGATACTAGATGTAAAACAAAGATGACTAGACTGCTACTCACAACTCCAGGGAGGCTACCTAGAAAACAGGATCCTTAAAATATCTTAAATGCCATATTCTATAGATCTCTGAAGTGTTTGAAAATGACCTGTACATCTAAGATATTTCTATTTGACCTTGAAAACATACCTAACATGACTACAATTTTGATTGTAATGACTATTGACTTGCATTTCTTATCTCCTAATTAGTTGGTAATAATAACTTTCAAGGACTAGCAATTTGCATTACATTGTTAAATGAGCTGTATTGTATAGCTCTCCAAAACCTTGAACAAGATTAGAAATATATGTACAATATTTTCTAAGAAAATTAATCTCAAATTTGTATCTATATACAAAGTTTGTTTACAGTAGACAGTGCAATGTAAAATATTTAAAACTAGTAGATTCTTTCAAAAATCTACCTTTTATCTTATATCTATATCCTTCCTTTTTTCTTTTCTGAGTAGATTTAATAATCTACCTCTTACCTATATCCTCCTTTTTCTTTTTCTTTTTCTTTTTTTTTCAAACAAGAACCCTGAATCTAATCTCTTTTTTCAGCTTTTTTTTCTTGACCATTATCAACTAACAACTTGTAACCAACCATCCTAAACAATGACAATCATCCATAACTCATTGAAAGACCAAAAACAACCCAACCCACCTCTTGGGAATGTGGGTGTCATTTTCTTAAAATTACTTCCTGCTATCTGGGAGTGATGGCATCTTTAGGGGATTCTGAAAAGAAAAAATTTGGGGCTAATTGTCAAGCCCTAGGAGAATTAGCTGTATCATTTGTCTAGTCTCTGCATAATAGGAAAGTGCAGGGCTTGTCTCAAATTCTTTCTTAAGTAGGCTGTGAGACTAGATCATGTGAGTTAGCCATCTTGAATTTGTCCTGAGCAGTTTGTAGTCCAAAACCAATCTTTGGGTGGTGTTTGTCATCTCAGTGGTATTATCATCATCCTGATGGGATTGTCATTGTGGAGTCCCATGTCATTTTGGAGACTTCAAAGATTGTATTGGGTGAGATTATTCCTTTTCTTAGTAATTTTTTTCCTAATACTTCTCTCTTCTTCTTTGGATGCTTATCTGCTCAAATGTCTTTAAACTTTTCAAGATGATTGCTTTAATTTTCCTGAAAGATAAAACCAAAACCCTTCCCCAACCCTAACTTTGAGAGTTTTAGAATCTAATCTTTATCAATTTTGATTTATGGTTTCTCCTTAATTTTTGTTCTCTCTTTTATAGCTATTTTATCACCCTGGGCAGTATGGGGTATTTTGTTTGTTTGTTTGTTTGTTTGTTTTTGTTTTTGTTTTTGTTTTTTACAATAGGCATTAGGTTCTTTAATTGCTCTGAGAAGGGGTTTCTTCTATAATGGCAGGAAAAGACTGAACTGTATTTGTCATGGGGGCCTGCAAGAGGCCCCTCAGGGAGTTTACTGATGACAAAGGCAAAATATTACCTTGTCTGTCCCTTGTTGATCTACATTCATTAATCCAACATT
This sequence comes from Onychomys torridus, assembly GCF_903995425.1. Classification (NCBI taxonomy): domain Eukaryota; kingdom Metazoa; phylum Chordata; class Mammalia; order Rodentia; family Cricetidae; genus Onychomys; species Onychomys torridus. Next base: position 35,573 of record NW_023412524.1, read on the forward strand.
TCCCTTTACCACACCTTCGGCATAGTCCAGAAGGGAGGGATATATCGTTGCTATTGTTCCTTGAAAAAGCATTGTTTCTAGGAATACCCTGTTTACAGTCCCTTTTTAGATGACCTTGTTTACCACACTTAAAACACCTGACATTATTGTTTTTCTTCAAACTTTTGGAAATCCCCTCTCCTGTCCAAGCATCATCATGGTCATGAGATTCAATATTCATTGTACCTTGGATTCATTCCTCTAAAGGTACTGATCTTGCCTAATGTCCTTTTTGCATTGTGCAATATTTTCAAAAGCTAGAGATTCAATTATTTGTCTAGCTTCTGACTTTGGTATCATTCTATTTGCTGTTGAAGTCATTCTTTGTAAGGAATCAGTGAAAGTTTCTTTTGGGCCCTGTATAACTTGTAGATGATTCAATTTTCTTTTCTACTTCTTCAAATCTTCTTCAAACCTTTACCTGCTAGCCATCTCTCTGGCCTTCATTCAGCCTTTGGTCATTTGGTGAAGTTGGCTGAAGGCCTAGTTTGTAGCTGCTGTTCATCAAGTGGAAGCCATTTCCATTTCTTCCTGTTGTGCTGAGCACTTTAATATAAGGGCATGTTGGAAGATTCCACAGTAGTATAAATTATATGTATGGAAGGTAGAAAGAAGTTCCTACCAGGGAAATAGAATTTTATTTTCCCTTTTATCACTGCATAAATAATTAAGGAAAACAGGTTCCTAAAGCATTATTCCTAAACAAGCAAACAGCTCCTAAACCAAACACCAGGAGTAGAGAAGTGGTTTAGTGTCTGAAAGCCCTGAAAGAGGATGGGGGGTTGCTTGCCTGTATCCACATCCAGCATCTCACAACCACCTGTAATTCCTGCTTTAGGAGATCCAACTTCCTTCTTTGGCCTCTGAAAACACTGCACACACATGTGCATATATTCATACACACATACACATACATACATACATACATACACACATACATACATACATACATACATACATACATACATACATATACATACAATGCTCTAAGTGTCTCAGGGATAGGGAGATGGCTGAGTGGGTAAAGGACCTGAGTTTGTATCCCCAACAGGATATAAAAGCTGGACATGCATGTGTTACTTCAGAGCTGTGTTTGGAAATAGATAGATCCTAGGTGCTTGCTGGCTAGCTTTTCTAGCAAAACCACAGCCTTCCATATTCAGTGAGAGATCCTGCCTCAAAAAATGTAGTAGAGAATTATAGAGGAAGAGGCAAGACCACTGCTCTCCAAATGAGCATGCTTACTGTCACTCTAGTCTACACACACACACACATACACACACACACACACACACACACACACACACACACACACACTTACACACCTCATATGAAGACATCCCTTTTCACATTGCTAATGTTGTAAATACAAAGCTAGAGAACTTGTCTGATGCAAAGATAACTTTCCATGTGTCCCCAAGCCTTTTGCCATCTGCATAGCTCTGGAGAATCTGCTATATCTTGTTCCTATCTTCTCCTCAACCCTGGAACTAATTTTCCAACCACAGAGAGATTTAGATTTAGAAGGATCCTGAAATATACAGATTTGAAATCTCAACAGGCAGCCCAGTGAGCACCTGATTTCTTATGGACAGTGAGGGAATTCTGACTTTTTTTGCATCTGGCATGAGGGTTGAAACATAGAAAACAGTCAATAACTAACTGTTATACAGCAGTATCCACTTAGCTCTTTTGCAATCATGGGAAATTCTGGACTTACAGAAAGCCAAATTTGTATTTTCTTGGACTCTAGGATTTTGGCCCTGTGGGGATTATGAGTCAAGCCATCTCCATGTCTAAGGATGAGGACTGGAAGAGAATGCGAGCCTTGCTGTCTCCCACCTTCACCAGTGGAAAACTCAAAGAGGTGACTGAAAGGACTTTTAGGTGAAACGCTTGTGAGACTTGAGTCCCCACACTTAACTGTGGATGCCTTTGTGTTTTGTGCTTAGATGTTCCCCATCATGGAAGAGTATGGAGATATTTTGGTAAAATACTTGAGAAGAGAGGCAGAGAAAGGCAAGCCAATCACAGTGAAAGAGTAAGTAGTGGTACATGCACTGTGGTTCTGGGAGAGGAAGGGCAACTGGGGCATAGGGTCATCATCTGTGTGTCTCACATTGTCCAGCTGCTCCTTCTTCCCCTTTAGACACTAGATGACAAAGTATTCAGTTAGAAAAGAAACATGGTAGTACCAAGGTCACGAGGGTAGGAGCAGGTAGGAGAGGAATGTGCTTAGTCAGCACTGAGATGATTTTTTTTTTTTTCCTGTCCTGCACAAGAATATGAAATTTTCAGGCTTCTTGCTGCATGTGTTAAATTCCCATGTCTCTCTCCTCAGAGTGTTTGGGGCCTACAGCATGGATGTGATCACAAGCATGTCATTTGGTGTGAATGTTGATTCCCTCAACAACTTTTTTAATGATAAAAATAGATCAAATAGATATTTATAATTGACATTACATAAATCCCATCTAAATTATCCTCTTTTAATTGCTCCATTTTCAAACTGTCCAGCATAATTATAATATAGAGACCTAACTCCCTCCATTGTAACAATGTTTCTCATTTTTAAATGTGGGGGAAAAACTCTTTTAACTAATTCCTCCTGTTAAGAATTCCCAATTGTTTCAGCAAATCTGCCAACAGAAGATGATTCAGAAGATGATGAAGTGTAGGGCTGAATGCTCTGCAAAGAACAGTAGAAGCATGAGCAATATTCGAGGCAGTTAACTAGTGTGAAACAGCCTGAGGACCGGGTCCTAGGAAAGCCAACAACACACCGGGGAAGAAGCCAAAGAGCCAGCTGTCTGCATGGGGAAATGTGCAAAAGCTGCTAGCTCCTGTGTTTTTTTGAACCCCAAAGCCTATGGAGTTTGCTGCATGTAGGCTGCAATAGACAAATTCCATTCACTCAGATGCTTTAGGAAAAGAAAGGAAAACTGGCAGGGTAGTGACTCTGGCCATGTGTAACTCTGGTGTGTGCCAGTGGCTATAAAGCCATGGGTGAGTGGCATTTTCATAAATGTGTGCCTTACAAGTTGGATGCCAAATGTAATATGAATTCTGATTGGTCTAAATAATAAAAACCCAGAGCTAGATATTGTACTAAATGCTGAAAGATCAGGGATACAAAGGAACAAGCCACAGCCACCTCCTCAGCCTGCCTCATAGAACTCTCTCCACCCAGCCATATTATTTCCTGTTTTCTCCATTCTAGTGCTGAACCAAAGGCATGTGCCTCCAAAGACTGGGGTCAAAGGCATGAAATACCAAGTGCTGGGACTAAGGGTGTGTGCCACCACTGCCTGGCCTCTATGGTTAACTAGTGGCTAGTTCCATATTCAGATCCACAGGCAAGCTTTATTTGCTAGGACATAAACAAAATATCACCACACATTCATGCACACACAAGCACTCACACACACATATACACACACCCTCTAAAAAAAGTCATGTCTTCCCAGCATAAATAAGTATAATAGTGACAACTATTTGTAAATACAAACTACTAGACTCATCAACCTGAAAAAATCCTTTAAAAATATAAAGAAAATATACCCTTTTTATTAATTTTTAAAATTTATTTTACATACATCCACAGTTTCTCCTCCCTTCTCTCCTTCCATTTCCTCCCCACCTCCCTTCTATAATCCCCATCCCCTCCTCTTCTGCCTCCATTCAGAAAGGGACAGGCCTCATGAGAGAAAATATTCTTTTTTTACATTTTCTTGAGAATTTTATATATGAGTCCTGTATTTACATCATTTCTAACTTACTCTCTTCTCTCTCCACTCCTCCAATTACCCCACCCCTCCCAACTTCATGACTTCATCCTGCTAAGCTCACTTAGTGTTGCTTGGGTGACCACTTGCAGGTGTGTCAACTCACAGCCCACAAGCCACACAAAGTCAAGGGTAATTCTGAATTCTGCCCAACACAAAATCATACACTTGTTTAAAACATTGTATGTTTGGGGGTTTTGGGAAAATTCAATTTAATGTAACTCAGTTTATGGTTCTAGGGCATGAATTTTGTAGATGATGATGTTGTCACACAATGTCAAGGTGCTGGACTCAGATTCATTCATTATTTGACACTTTCACCAACAGCACATCCAACTTCTTTCTCCGACATCCCCCTTCCCAATACTTTTCAAAAATAGCCCGTCATTTTAAAATAAAGTCTCTCAGTTGATTTTTGCTGTTGAAATGTCTTTATTTCACAAGTCAAACTTGTGCTTGCCAGAATAATCAGGAGGCAAGGCCGGAAGAAAAAAATCAATATTTGTTCTACCTCCCTATTCTGCTTGAACTCAACTAATGTCATGATAGCAAGGGGCTGGGGAAGTGAGTGCATCCAAAAGGTCATTTAGTCAGGATGAACTGGGTTCATGAGTTAGAGCTGTAGACCATTAATTAAGACAAGGGCTCTTTTGATAATTAGCAAACAGAAAAAATCATCTATAGAAAGTCAGCAGATACCAATCATTTCTTCTATTTTTTTAAAACTACATTTCTTTGTTTATTGGAGATCATGACATGGTGTGTGTGGAGGTCAGAAGACAATACTAAGGGGTTAATTCTTGACTTTCACCATGGGATCTCCAGAGACAGATCAAGTCCTTAATTTTGGTACCAGTTGTCTTTACCACTGAGCCACATCACCACCTATACCATTTTTGATGTGCCGAAATTATGTTATAACATAGCTGTCCAAGGTGGCTGTCTTGTGGTTTTTATTGCTTTGAAGAGATACCATGACCATGGGAACTCTTAGAACAGAAAATCATGTAATTGAAGTGACTTACATTTTCACAGGTTTAGTTCATTTTCATCATGGTGCAGTATGGTGATGTGCAGTTATACATGGTGCATGAATGAGATTACTACATCTCAACCTACAGGCAAGAGGAAATGGCTTGTCTCACTGGATGTAGCTTGAGCATATCTTTGACCTCAAAAACCACCTCCACAGTGGCAGACTACCTCCAACAAGACCACACCTACTCCAGCAAGGCCACACCTCCTAGTAATACCACTCCCTTTGGTATTATGAGGGCCAGTTATATTCAAACTACCACAGTAGCCTTTATTGTCAATTTGTCACAGTCTAGAGTCACTGAGGAAGGAATCTCAGTAAAGAGTTTGTTCAGAGCCCATTGGCCTATGGGTATGTCCTGGGAGGATTGTCTTGATTATTAATTAATGTAGTTGAACCAGTTTTGGGAAGCATCAATCCTTATGAAGATGGTTCTGGGCTGTATGAGAAAGCTAATAACTAAGCATGAGTGTGAGCACTTCAGCAAGTAGCATTCCTCTTTTGTTTCTGCTTGAAGTTTCTGCTTGAGTTCCTGACCTGACTTCTTTCAGAGATCAGCTATAAGCTATAGGCAGAATAAAAGCCATTTCTTCCTGAAGGGACTTTTGTGAAACCAGGATGATAGTCCAGAATAGCATGAGATTCACTGTGTTGTCCAGGCTGCTCTCAAACTTGTGGTCTTCTTGCCTCAGCCCTCATGTGCTGAATCAAGCCTATAGACATAGCCTACAGCCACCTCACCCAGTTTGCATTGGAAAGAATACCTAAGGAAACATTGGCTATTGTGACTGCCATTCGCAGTGATTTTTCCAGAGGTTTTTCCCAGCCTACATCAGGCCCTGGTATTCTAATCTTATCTTGTGGTTGTCTCTAGAATCTTGAGCCTCTTCTGTTTCTCCAAATTGAGTCTTCACTTTCCCTGAACTTAGATGCATCTGTGGGGAGATACATAATAAGATGACATGTGAACAAGACCAGCACAAATAGAGACACTGAGCCAGGCATGGTGCACATTTGAATCCCAGCACTCAGGAGGCAGAAGCAAGTGGGTCTCTTTGAGTTTTAGGCCATCCTTGTCTACAGAGTGAGTTCCAGGACAACCAGGGCTATGTAGGGAGACCCTGTCTCAAAAGGGGCATGGTGGGAGACACTGGATGTGTAACCCACTGCAAGATGTCTTCAGAGGAACCAGGAGCTTAGGGAAGGCACAGACAAGAGTATCTGAAGTGGCCTGAGAGTGTCAGGGGTCACCAGCATGTCCCTCCACATGCTCTCCTATGGAACAGTAGTCCTGAAGATAAACAGAGAAGGCGTTCCAAGGCTGTGAGAATAGTTTAATGACAACTGTTGTCTTGGTTCAATTTGTGTTGATGTCACAAATTATTTGAGACTGGTGACTTATTTATAAGGAGCTGACAGGATTGGTGACTGTCACCAAGATGTGATATTGACACTGGGTCAGGCATTCAGTAGAGCACAGAGGGAGGAGACAGACCTCAAAGAGAGAAGGAAAGGGACACCTGAGGGAAATGACAGAAGGACTTTCAAGTTGTCACACCTAGGGAAAATAGCTGAAACTCCACTGGAGAAGAGGGACTGAGAAAGGAGAAGGAAGGAAACTGCTGTGCATAATGACACAAGGGCACACATGCTGTGGCTCATGGGAGAAAATGGTGTCTGTTCTTCAAGACTGAGGGAGGAAAAACAGAGATAATGATTATCTGTCCATTTTATTTTTGCTTTTTGTTTGTTTGGGGAAACTTTCTGTTGTTTTTTTAATGTTGAATTGTTTTATTGTTGGGGGTGTCTTATTTTTGCATATGTAGATGTGGGGTGCACACTCACACATGGTCACATATGTGTGGGTGTATGCCTGTGGAGGTCAGAAGATGTTGTCGGTGTCTTTCTCCACAACTTCTCACTTCATCTGGGGTCTCTGGATGAACCTGGAACTCACTAGTCTAACCAGTCCTGCTAGCCAAGCTTGGCGTAAGGATCCTGTCAGGCTCTACCAAATGACTGTCATGTTTGCTGCCTTTTTTAGGTGGATTCTGGGCATCTGAATTTTGGACATCAAGTTTGTACACATGTGCTTTATCCACTGACTTGAATTCACCTCTTGGGTGGATGGGTGTGGGGAGGGTTTTTTTCATTTGCCTGTGTTCTAACACCAGGCACTTCATCAAGTATTTTCTTGGAGTTTCCTGCTTTTAAACTAATATTATTTTTTGAAATTTTCATAAAGTGCATCTTGATCATATCCACCTCTCACTTCAACCCTCCAGTTCACTTCAAGACCTCACTCCAGAGAGCAGAGCCTACATGGCCTATTCCCTCTCAAAGGTTCCATCCTGTTGTTTGAAAAGTTCAGGTTTCTAACTTTTGAGTTTGGACGATACACACACACACACACACATACACACACACACACACACACACCACAGCGAATCCAATTATTCATTATGTGTGTCACTTCATGGTTCCAAGCTAAAGTATCTGAAGTTTAATTTTAATTATGTATTATAATAATATAACCTAGTTTCAACAAGCCAAGTTTTAGTGTAGAAAGTTTGTGAGTTTATGTATGTGAGTGCACACATATAACAAACATGTTCAGGTGTGTGTGCACATGAGAGAGTGTGTGTATGAAGGTCAGAGGACATCAGACATTTTTTAAGACAGTCTCTCACTGACCTGAACTTAATCAAGTATGTGGGACTGGGCAACCAGTGAATCCCAGAGATCTCTTGTCTCTGTCTCTTGGTTCTGGGATTACAAACAACTGTCACTGTGCTGGCTAGTTGTATGTCAGTTTGACACAAGCTAAAGTCATCTGTAGGTAGGAACGTCAATTAAGAAAACACGTCCATAAGACTGGGTTGTTAGTATGCCTGTAATGCATTTTCAGAACTAGTCGTCGATGGGAAAGTAGTGTGGATTGTGCCATTCCTGGGCTGATGGTCCAGAGTTCTTTAAGAAAGCAGAGTGAGCAAGCTGTGGAGAGCAAACCAGCTCCTACCTCCTGATTCCTGCCCTGTTTGGGTTCTCGCTCTGGCTCCCTACAGTGATGGATTGTGAGATGAATTGCTGAAGAGTCTTATTAATAAAAACCCCTCAGGCCCAGATATTGGGGTGAAAACAGAAATCAGAGGAATAGGATCACAGCCAACCTCACCTTACCAACTCCTCAGCCTCCAGAGAGAGCTGCTTCCTGAATACTCATGCCTACATCCTTTCTGTCCCTGCCATCTCACTTCCTCTCTCTGCCCAGCTACATCACTTTCTCTTTCTGTCCAGCTCTATTACTTCCTGTCTTTCTGTACAGGCCTCCACACCTCTATGGTTAACACCTACACACTTTCTTGCACAGTGCTGGGAATTAAAGGTGTGTGCCACCAGTTCTGGCTCTGTTCCCAGTGTGGCCTTGTATTCACAGAGATCTGGATGAATCTCTGCCCTTTGAATGCTAGGATTAAATCTTGTGCTACCATTGCCAGACTTCTATGTTTAATATAGTACCTGGATTTTTCCTCTGATCCTCAGATAAGCTTTATTGGGGTACACAAGTAAAATATAACCACATTTCCCATTTTTTGACTAAAATAAAAAAGTTATAACAATATAAGAAAAACTATATACAATACTTACAGTAACTATATACAATATATACAGGCAATAAATACATCAACAACGTCTAGTCCATTTGAATTTGATAAATTCAGCAAAAATATTCCATTATCTATCCTATTTTGGTGAGTCCAAAATGTACCTAATTCACTTTCTATCCTAACTTGTATTACCAACTGAAAACTATCTTTTGATATCTTTCAAACATATACACTTTACACCTCTTAATGAATTTCTTTTCTGAATTTCTTAACAAGGAAAACTGTAACTATAACTATCTAATTTTCAAGTCCCTCAGAGACCCCAGAAGGAAATAATATTAACTGAGTAAGGAGGAAGTACAAACAAGAGACTTCCAAAATATGAGAGTTATGACAGAAACAGCTAGCTTCCTGGACAATCACCTGAGGTTCCTCTGCAACATTTGGGCATCCATTCTTCAACCTACAGGCTTAGCTTATCTGACAGACTCATCTGTGAAGCAGGATTTTCTAAAGAGCCTTCTACCTTGTCTTGGCAAGGATCAGCAGTTGTTCCTTTTGTTCCTGCCTGTCCACTTTGCACAGCATACTGTTAGCGGTCCATGTGAGGGCACTTTCTTGCACAGTGACTAACTTTTGCCACAATGGAGTTTCTTCGATGCTCATCATTTTCTTTGAAGTTGATTGGTGCTGCCAGGAGCAGACATGTCTCGTTGTCATAAAAAAGGAAAAAAATCCGTGTTATTAAAACATACTAAATGCCATATTTCTGCAGATCTCTGAAGTGTTTAAAGATGACCTGTCAATTTAAAGTATATCTCCACTTGACATTGAAAACATACCTAATATGACTACAAGTTTGATTTTAATGACTAACTACTAACCTGCAGTTCTTTATTATCCTAAATAGTTGGCAATAATAACTTTCAAGAACTAGCAAGTTGCATTACATTGTTAAATGAACTATTCAGGTACAATACCTTGAACAAGATTAGAAATATATGTACAGTATTTTCTAACAAAATCAATGTCAAATTTGTATCAATATAAATAATCTGTATACAATATACAAAAATCTAATCCAATGTAAAATATTTAAAACTAGTAGTTGACTTCTAAAAGTAGATTCAATTAGATACCTTTTTATCTTATCAATGGACTACAATGTAGAAGTTTAAGCTGGATAAACCCTTTCCTCCACAACTTGCTTTTTGGTTATATATTTCATCACAGCAATAAAAACCCTGACTTAGTCAGCTACCATGCTCATTTTTTTCTGGTGGATATGGGTTATCTAATTCACATGCAAGGCAAGCACTTTACCAAATGAAGTTTTCCCCAGCTCCCAGTCTTGTATCATTGATGTTAAAAATATGACCCTGAGTAGTCAGCAGGAGGCTCTAGGCTGGGTAGGGCCCTCAACACATCAGTGGATTCTACAGGTACCAGAGTACAAAGTCTTTCTTTGTTTTTGTTTTTGAAGACAAGGTCTTGTGTAGTCCAGCCTGCCTTCAAATTTGCTATGTAGCTGAGGCCAAAGAGAGACGATAGAAGTAGATGGTGCATTTAGAGAAAGCATTTACATTTTCCTGAACAGCTTGTTCTTGTTTCACACAAAGGGATGGGTAAAGTTTATGGGGCTTGAGTATTTAGAATATAGCTTCTGTTTGTCAATTAGTTTTATTTCTGGATTAATAGAAGGATGACAATGTTTATTCTGTGATTTCTGATTTAAGGCAGTTGTATAGCTTTACCCACACACAGCCTCACTTACTTTACCATTTTCTCACTAAAGCATGTAAATCATAAGCATGTATAGGGATTTAAACAGACAAAGCAAAATCAAGTTTTGAGAGTCATTGGCATACCTGTGAAGGGGATAATGCTCTGGCAAGCTCCAGTCATATTAATTTGACCCTTCTCTATCTCCATGAAACTTTGATCCCCCTCCTTTCTCCGGTGACCAGAAGGTTACTCCATTGGAGACACTGCTCCTCCATCACTGAACAGCATGATCCTAGGCATCATTAAAAACGGTGTAGGACTCAAAATTCTTCATTCAACCCATCTGTGGAAGCCAAGAATAGATACTGGAAAAGCAAGCAAATATCTGTCCCCCTGCAGACTTGCCCTGAATGGGCTCAACTGATCTAGGAGCTGAGAAGTGTTCATAGGGGTGAAATGTATCCTCTCAGGGTTAAACTTGCATGTTTCATCAAACCAAGTGTTACTTTTCAGAATATAAGCCAAACAACATGACATAATAACTAAGAATCAGTCTCAAATATGTTAAACTCACTGGGCTTAGTGGTACATGCTTTAATCCCAGCATTCAGGAGGCAGAGGCAATTGGATCTCTGTGAGTTAAAGGCCAATCTGGTCCACATAGTGAGTTGTGGGACATCCACAGCTACAGAGTGAGACCATGTCTTGACAGAAATAAAACAGAAATTAAAATTATCTGCTTTACTCTTAGCACAGTACAGAAATAACATAAACCAACATGACTTCATCTCGGGCCCTGTATACAGTAAAGTCTCAGTAAATATTTTACCTAATCCAAATTTGAAGCATGCTTTTAACATCTAATTGACACAGCTTTGAGAATAAGGTAGTCAAAGCACATGACCTTAAGTAAAGCTTATATGTATCTGCAAACCATCATCATCGTGGAAGTTTTTTTTTTTTTTTACATTTTTTAGGGGTTGTTGTTGGTTCACTCATTGATTCTCAATATTTTTCTTTCACTGTTGCAGATACCTATGAAATTAGATAGACAATCACTTATTCAGCCAGCAAAACCTATTGTTCTAAAGGTTGTACCACAGGATGAGATCATAACTGGAGTGTGACTTTCCCTCAGAGACTTCCACTGTGTTCTTCAAGAAGGTGATGTCTAAGAATACTGGAATCTCTAATTTACTTCATGAATAAAATCTAGATGAAGATGAGGCTTAATTGACTGGCCTTGATCCATGGTTAAGGATCTAGTACACCATTCAGCTTTCTCGGTGTCAACACAGTAGGTTTTTTGCTAATTACTACCTACTTACAAGAAGCAGCTTCTCTGATGAGGGTTTAGTGATACACTATTCTGGGGATAGATGTAAAAGAAATGACTAAATTTTTGACAGAATGAGAAATTCCCCTTCTCTGGTCCTCATGGGACCGTCTCCATCTACATCTGGTTGTCTCCATCGATTTCCTTTAAGATCTTTGGAGAGTAACTAGGTCTCTGTAATTTGATCAATAAATTTTTAAGGAAAATGTGAACTTTTGTAAAAATTCTAATTGTAAAATTGATATCCTTTATTTTAGCTCCAATATTCTACAATAATCTTATACTCTTGAAATATAAATTAACATCTCTTTATAAAACACTATTTAAAAATATTTTCACATTCTGTGAGAGCGTCACACAATGTATTTTGATCATATTAATGACTTTCCTCCAACTCGTCCCAGATCTTTCACCACCTCCCTTCCTACCCAGCCTTACATTCTCTCACACTGTTTAAAAACAAATCTAAACAAAATAAACCATGCAGTCCAGTTCACATTAGATAACAATTTCTGAATGTGAGGCCAGCCCTGGAGGGTAGTTGACAAATACAATGTCACACCATTGATGAAAACTGACTTTTTTTTTAAATCTCAGGAGCTATCAATTGACAATATCTCCTTGGCTGAGTGTAGGACCCTGAGCTCCTCCACACTAAGATTTTGTCTGGTTTGAGCTTGTGCGTATCTTGTGAATTCTGTCATGGTCTCTGTGAGTTCCTATGTGCATCTGCCATGCTGTGTCAGGAAAAAGTTGTTTCCTTGAAGTCATCTACTTCCTCTGGCTCTTACAATCTTTCTGTCTTCTATTCCACATATATCACTGAGCCTTGAGGAGACAGTTATGATATAGATATCCTGGTCAGAGCGGAACATTTCACAGTATTCTCTTCTCTTCATTTTGACAAGTTATAGGTTTTTTGCTAATTACTACCTACTACAAGAAGAAGCTTCTCTGATGAGGGTTCAGTTATACACTATTCTGGGGATAGAGCAATATGTCATTAGGAGCCTTTATTTTTTATTAATTTAACAGATAAACAGTAGAAGGTATTCTCCTAGGGGTCATGATTTATCTAGTCTCATATTCTTGAACTTATTAACAGTGTTGGCTATGGGTTCCATCTCATGGAGTGGGCATGAAATCCAATTTAAAAAGTGGTTGGTTACTCCCATAACATGTATGACACAATTGCATCTTGGGCATATCTTTCAAGCAGGCCATATTTTAGCTTATATGGTTCACATCTGGGTGAGACTGTTAATCACTTTTCCCATCCAATATTTTGTAAAGCATTTTCTAGTACTATAAACACTTCCCAGGGAACTGATGTTTTTATAAGTACTGAAAGGAAAGATAGACATCTAAATGAAGGAAGATCTGAAACAAAATAATTTTAAAAATCTAATTAAATCCTTTTTCTATGAGAATTTCATGCATATACACAATTTATTTTGTTCATATACATCTACTACTCCTCCACTCAAATTTCCTTGGATGCCCTCCCAAATCCTCCTCCCAACTTCATATCTTCTTTTCTGTTTATAACCTGCTAAATTGGCTGGGTTGTGGTGGGGCATGCTTTTAATCCCAGCACTTGGGACGCAGAGGCAGGTGGATCTGTGTTCAAGGCCAGCCTTGCCTAAAGAATGAGTTCCAGGACAGCAAAGGCTACAAAAACACTCATACACATCAAATTAGATTTTTAAATCTAAAAAATGTTTTAAAAATTACATTTTGGGGGCTGGAGAGATGGCTCAGAGGTTAAGAGCACTGGCTGTTCTTCCAGAGGTCCTGAGTTCAATTCCCAGCACCGACATGGTGGCTTACAACCATCTATAATGAGATCTGGTGCCCTCTTCTGGTCTGCAGGCTGAACACTCACTGTATACATAGTAAATAAATAAATCTTTTTTAAAAATTACATTTATTTCTCTTTTCTCTCTATGAATGTACACAAACACGATGGGGTGCCTATGGAGGTTAGAGACAGCTTGTGGGCATGAGTTCTAATCTTCCCTCTATGTGGGTTATCAGGGATGAAACTCAGGTCATCAGACTCAGCAGCAAGCTCCTTTACCCACTGAGACATCTCTCTGGCCCATAAACTAGATACTTGAGATCTAAGAAGGAGAGACTATTTTCCTGTAGAATGAAATATTATGCCTGAGTTTCTGTTTCAGGTGTCCCCTTCCCTAAATCATCCACATGGCAGCATTAGGGAACAGCAGGGACATGGGAAAAGCTGCCATACACAGGATCTTGTTCCTTCCCAGATGTCTCATGACTTACACACTTTCCTGGGGTTTCCCACCTCCCTTCCTTTGTTTTGCTCATATCATCCATGAATCATCTGACCTATGCTTGCTCCACCCCCACCTCCACACCTCCCCTTAAGCTTGTGTGTTCGAAACACTGGCTTCTCTTGAGCTGCAAAGCCAGAGTCTCAGAGCTGTGGTTACCTCGCAGCTTAACCATAGCAGGAAGGTCAGCAGTGTGCCCACCAGAAATGGAAGTTCTTTGTCTTCCCAATCCTTTCACTTCACAGCACAGTTGATAATCTAAAGCTGGCACTGCAAATTACATGAAATGATATCAATTAGTGCTGGAGAGAGGCTCATGGGTTAAGAGTGCTGATTCCCACAGCTAAGTGTAGCTCTCAGCCCTCATCAAAGATGATTCTTTCTGCCGCAGATGGAGGCATCTACAGAGATCCACAACACAAAAAATGCAGAGTAATTGACCATAGGGTGCACAGCTCTAGTTGGTTTTATATTCTATGTCCATATAACATTTATAATGTAATCTCTACCTAAGGATCAGGAGCCATGGAATATAAGAGCCGGAGGACCAGAACAACTGATGCTACACAGTGATTTCTAGATGTGTCAGAGATGTTGTGCCTGTGAAATATCCATCATGATACTGCCAAAACCAGACCCCAAATACTGACAACACCAGCTAACATTCGTTGTGAATGGGGAAATTGTATAAAGCCTCATACCTGCATGAAGAGCTACAGGCAAACAATGGATACTGAGAGGGGGAATCAGTCTTTTCCTGGGTTGAGCCCCTGATCATTGGACATCTGCATCAACCTCCTCTAAGACTCAGGAACATCAGAGAGGGTGGGTATAGATCATTCAATCGGAATTGGTCAGCACTAAACAAATATACTAACCAGCAACTCTAAATGGACTTACTAGGATATCTATACATATGTGTGTATGTTTGTGTGGTGTGTGTGTGTGTGTGTGTGTGTGTGTGTGTGTGTGTGTGTGTGTAAAAATAATAATTATAGAGCAACAGGTCATGAGGGTGAGAGGGAGTGGTGGGGACACAGAGCTGGAGTGTAGAAGAGGGGGTAGAAACGATGTGAATACAGTACTCATGTATGAAATTACTAAATTAAAAAATGAAGGGAAAGCGTATGCATGTGTAAAAATCAAATCAAATATTCTAAAAATATTGTCTATCCATACTCATTCTTTGATAATTTTATACATGCATATAATGAATTTGGTCATTACTCTCTCAAATTAACCTCTTTCATCCTCTCCTGCTAAACCTCTTCTTCCTCATTTGCCAATTCCCACTTTCATGCTGTTTCTGTGAGTGTGACTCACTGAGTTTATTTAGAAATAATTGCCTGAGTGTAGGTGGAATGCTATTTACTGGAGCATGGACAACTTACTAACCACTACAGCACTGAAGAAAATACTCCTCCCTCAGCCATCTTTAGCCTTAGGGAATGGGGACCCTCTGAGACCCACCCTCCATGATGAGATGTGGATGTTCCCGGAAAGGGTTTCTTCAGGTATCTACAATTGCTGTGAGTTCATGAAAGCAACAGCTATGTCATGTCTGGAACATAGGGTTCCATACCATTCCTCTCCATTCTCTGGCTTTACATTCTTTGTACCCACCCTCTTTGATGTTCCTTTGAGTCTTAGAGGAGGTTGATGCAGATGTCCAATTTAGAGCCAATGGGCTCTGTCTCTTAATGGTCCCACTACTGCTTAACATTGAAACACTGGGAGCCAGGCTTCCCACACGTGGGTTCATGGAGGAAGAAACTTCAACCAAACCACAGCGTTCTGCCCTTGGCCCTTATACTCATGCCAATATCAGAACATGAGTGTATTCATTTCATGCTAGTAGTGCCAAAGTCGTCTTTTATTCCACATTGCTCAAAAGCCTAAGTTCAAAGTCTCCTATGAGGCTCAGGGCAAAGGGTCTGGCTGTCAGCCTGAACACTCAAAAACAAGTTGTTGCATACTTTAAGGTACAAGGAGAGGGCAGACAAAACTTACCAAGGCAAGCATTAAATCCTAAATCTCCCAGAATGATGTTCTGTGCACATTGCAGCAGGGTCACAAGGCCTTGGAGAGCTCTTCCTCGGGGATGTTGCTTGTCAAAGGCTCTGCTGTTGCCTACTTGATTGAGCTGGCTTCCTACACCACCTGTAGCTTTCCTGGGAGGGTATACCACATTACAGGTTGCTCTGCCTCTTCCTGGGTGCCAGTTTCAGTTTGATTTGCATACCTCTAACAGGTATCACCCATTTGGGGGCCTTCTTAGCACACTCCAATTCTGCAGCAAAAATCTGTCTGAATGCCTGGCCTTTGCTTGAAATGTCGATGGAAGCCCCTATGACTTCATCGCTCTTGTATTCTGTGATTCTGTAAAACCAAACACCATGGAGATGCCTCCATATGCCATTTGAATCAACTATGCTTAAGTCAATATGAACCATGGTTTCAACTAAGGATTGATCAGTTGGGAAGTTGGGAACTGAAACTTAAGGAGTCCCTTGGGTAAGACAGGAAGCCAGAGCTCAAGGACACTCAAGAAAGGGTCTTTCAAGGTCTCACTCTCTCTTAATATCATCAGACTTAGCACTCGAGCTGGATGGGTCATGTCTGTAACCTCTATACCTACAAGACTAGAGAATCAGGAGTTCAAGCTCAC
>NW_023412525.1:0-4964 GCF_903995425.1 Onychomys torridus
ATTTTTGGAGTATTTATCTGATATCTAGTGATTAATATGTATATTTTGGATATTGACCATTATCAGGTAAGAATTTTTGTTTTATTTAATTTCTTTTTAAAAATTTTATTATTATTATTATATTTGTGTTTTAATTTTACACATCAGTCATGGGTTCCCCTGTACTCCTCCCTCCCGCCCCCACTCCCACCTTACCCCCATCCCCTCCCCTCCATTCCCATCTCCTCCAGGGCCAAGACTCCCCTGGGGATTCATTCAAACTTGGTAAATTCAGTACAAGCAGGCCCTGTCCCCTCCTTCCAGGCTGAGCAAGGTGTCCCTGTATAAGCCTAAGGTTCCAAACAGCCAGCTCATGCACTAAGGACAGGTCCTGGTCCCACAGCCTGGATGCCTCCCAAACAGTTCAAGCTATTCATTGTCATGGATAGGCAGGATTAACATAGTAAAAAGCGATCTTACC
This sequence comes from Onychomys torridus, assembly GCF_903995425.1. Taxonomy (NCBI): domain Eukaryota; kingdom Metazoa; phylum Chordata; class Mammalia; order Rodentia; family Cricetidae; genus Onychomys; species Onychomys torridus. Next base: position 461 of record NW_023412525.1, read on the forward strand.
AAAAGCAATCTACAGATTGTTTTATTTAATTTCTTGTGATCAATACCTATTTTGAATATTAGACCTTCATCAGATGAGAATTTTTGCATTATTTATCTGATTTATATTCAATATGTCTGTTTTGAACATAGGACATTTATCAGAACAGAGTTTTGTTTTATTTATCTAATTACATTCAATTTGTAAATATTGGATTTTGGACCTCTATCAAATGAGAATTTTTGTTTTATATATTTGATTTCTTGTGTTCAGTATGCAGTTTTGGATATTAGACCTTTATCAGATGAAAATTTTCATTTCATTTTTCTAATGGTTTGTGTTCGATATGCATAATTTTGATATTAGATCTTTATCAGATGAGAATTTTTGATTTAATTATCTGATATACTGTGTTGAATATATATATTTTGGATATTAAACCTACATCTGTTAATTTTGGCTCTTTTTCGAATTTATTGTGTTCAATATGTATATTTTGAATATTAGAATTTCATCACATGAGAATTATTCTTTTATTTATATGATTTCTTGTGTTCAATCTGTGTATTTTGGATATTAGACCTTCATCAGATGATAATTCTCCTTTTATAAATCTGATTTCATGTCTTCCATTTGTATATTTTGGATATTAGACATTTACCAGATAAGAGTTTTTGTTTTATTTATCCAATTATGATCAATATGTCAAGTTTGAATATTAGACCATCATCAGATGAAAATTTTTGCATTATTAATCTGATTTCAAGTGTTCAATAAGTATATTTTGGACATTAGACATACCACTGATAATTTTTGTATTTTTTCAAATTTATTGTGTGTAATATGTATATATTGGATATTAGAAATTTATCAGATTAGATTTTTGGGTTATTTGTTGATTTCTTGTGTTCTATGTGTATATTTTTGATATTAGACATTTGTCAGATGAGAATTTTTTATTGCTTGTGTTCAATATGTATGTTTTGGATGTTACACCTTTACAAGTTGAGAATTTTTGCATTATTTATATGATTTCTAGTGTTTAAAATGTATGTTTTGCATACTGAACTTTGTCAGGTCAAAATTTTTGTTTTATTTAATTTCTTGTATTTTATATGTACATTTTAGATATAAAATGGTATCAGGTGAGAATTTTTGTTTTATTTTTCTGATTTCTAGTGTTCAATATATATATTTTGGATATTATACCTTGATCAGATGAGAATTTTTGTCATATATATTTTATGTCTTGTGTTCAGTATGCATATTTTGGCTATTACTTCTTTCTCCGGTGAGAAATTTTGTTTTATTTAATTTCCTGTATTCTGTATGTATATTTTGTATATTAGACCTTTATCAGATGACAATTTTTATTTTTTCATCTAAATTTTTCTGTTCAATATGAATGTTTGGGACATTATATTTTATCAGATAAGAACTATTTTTATTTTATCTAATTTCTTGTTTTCAATATGTATATTTTTTGATATTAAAATTTTATAAGATGAAAATTTTTATTTATTTGTCTTATTTCTTTTGTTCAAAATGTATTTTTTGGAGAGTAGACTTTTATCAGGTAGGAATTCTTGTTTGATTTATTTAATTATGATCAATACATATATTTTGATATTGGACCTTATTCATATGAGAATTTTTGTTTTATGTATTTGATTTCTTGTGTTCAATATGTATATTTGATATAGTTTTTTCAGGAGAGAATTTTTATTTTATTGATCTAACTTCTTGTGTTAAATATACATATTTTTGATAATAGACATTTATCAGATGAGAATTTTGGTTTTATTTAACTGGTATCCTGTGTTTAATATGTGTATTTTGGATATTAGACATTTATCAAGTGAGAATTTCTGTTTTATATGTTTGATTTCTTGTGTTCAGTATGCATATCAACTTTATCAGATGAGAATTTTTCTTTTATTTATCTAATTTCTTGTGGTCAATATGCAGATTTTGATATGAAACCTGTATAGGATGACAATTCTCATTTTATTTATCTGATTTCCTGTGTTTTATATGTATATTTTAGATATTAAACCTGTATTAGATGAGAAGATTTGTTTTATTTAACAGATTTCTTTTGTTTAATATGAATATTTTTATATGATATTAGATCTTGATCAGATGAGAATTTTTGTTTTATGTATTTGATTTCTTGTTTTCAGTAGTCATATTTTCAATATTAGTTCTTTATCAGGTTAGAATATTTTTTAAAATTTCTTGTGTTCAATATGTACATGTTTGATATTAGATCTCTATCAGATCACCATTTTTATTTTATTTATCTGATTTCTGGCATTGTGTATGTATATATTGGATATTAGATCTTGCTGACATGAGAATTTTTGTTTTATGTATTTGATATCATGGTTTTAGTATGCATATTTTCAATATTAGTTTTTATCAGGTGAGAATTTTTGTTTTATTTAGTATCTTATGTTCAATATGTATATATTTGATATTAGACATATATCAGATGACAACTTTCATTTTATTTATATAACTTCTTGTGTTGAATATATATAGATATACATAATTTTATTTTTTTAAATTTTATTATTATTATTATATTTGTGTTTTAATTTTACACATCAGCCATGGGTTCCCCTGTACTCCCCACTCCCGCCCTTGCCCCCACCTCCCACCTATCCCCTCCCCTCCATTCCCATCTCCTCCAGGGCCAAGGCTCCCTTAGGGATTCATTTAAACCTGGTGGATTCAGTACAGGCAGATCCAGTCCCCTCCTTCCAGGCTGAGCAAAGTGTCCCTGTGTAAGCCCAAGGTCCCAAACAGCCAGCTCATGCACCAAGGACAGGTCCTAGTCCAAAAGCCTGGGTGTCTCCCAAACAGTTCAAGCTATTCAATTGTCCCACTTATCCAGAGGGCCTGATCCAGCTGGGGGGTCCACAGCCTTTGGTTCATAGTTAATGTGTTTCCCTTTGTTTGGCTATTTGTCCCTGTGCCTCTCCAATTTTGGTCTCAACAATTCATGGTCTTACAGTCCCTCCTCTTTCTCCACAATTGGACTCTTGGAGCTCCACCTGGGGCCTGGCTGAGGATCTCTGCATCCACTTCCATCAGTTATTGGATGAGAGTTCCAGCATGACCGTTAGGGTGTTTGGACATCTGATCATCAGACTAGGTCAGATAAGGCTTTCTCTCGACCATTGCCAGCAGTCTACAGAGGATGTATCATTGTGGATTTCTGGAGACCTCTCCAGCACTCTGCCTATTCCTGTTCTCATGTGGACATCATTTATCATTATCTGTTATTCCTTGTTCTCCCTTTCTTTTCTTGATCCAGCTGGGATCTCCTGTTCCCCTAAGCTTTCTTTCTTTCAAATCTTGCCCTTCGTTCCTCCCACTGTCATCCAGGTTGTTCATGTAGATCTCACCCATTTCTCTGTCATTGGTCAATCCCTGTGTCTTTCCTAGTGTCCCGTTTTCTAGGTAGCCTCCCTGGAGTTGTGTAGCAGTCTAGTCATCTTTGTTTTACACCTAGTATCCTCCTATGAGTGAGTAGATACTGTGTTTATCCTTCTGAGTCTGGGTTACCTCACTCAGGATTATTTTTTCTAGATCCATCCTTTTGCCTGCAAACCTCATGATGTCATTGTTTTTCTCTGCTGAGTAGTACTTCATTGTGTATATGTACGATATTTTCTTTATCCATTCTTCAGTTGAAGGGCATCTAGGTTGTTTCCAGGTTCTGGCTATTACAACAAAGCTGATACGAACATAGCTGAGCAAATGCCCTTGTGGTATGATTGAGTATTCCTTGGGTATATGCCCAAGAGTGCTATATCTGGGTCTTGGGGGAGATGGATTCCCAATTTTCTAAGGAAGTGCCATATTGTACAAGCTTGCATTCTCACCAGCAGTTGAAGAGAGTTCCACTTGCTCCACATCCTCTGCATCATAAGCTGTCTTCTATGCTTTTGATCTTAGCCATTCTGACAGATGTAAGGTGGTATCTCAGATCATTTTGATTTGCATTTCCCAGATAATTAGGGATGTTGAGCAATTCCTTAAATTTCTTTCAGCCATTTGAATTTCCTCTGTGGAGAATTCTATGTTTAGTTCAATAGCCCATTTCTTAATTGGACTGTTGGGCATTTTAAAGTGTAATTTCTTGAGTTCTTTATATATTCTGGATATCAGCCCTCTGTCAGATGTGGGGTTGGTGAAGACCTTTTCCCATTCTGTAGGCTGTCGCTTTGTCTAGTTGACCATGTCCTTTGCTCTACAAAAGCTTCTCAGTTTCAACAGGTCCCATTGATTGATTATTTCTCTCAGTATCTGTGCTAGTGGTGTTATATTTAGAAAGTGATCTCCAATGCCAATGCATTCAAGAATACTTCCTACTTTCTCTACTATCAGGTTCAGAGTAACTGGATTTATGTTGAGGTCTTTCATCCACTTGGATTTAAGTTTTGTGCACGGTGACAGATAGGGATCTATTTGCAGCCTTTACACATTGACATCCAGTTATGCCAGCAATTTGTTG
>NW_023412526.1:0-20072 GCF_903995425.1 Onychomys torridus
CAGGGCTGCTGTGGAGAACACCTGGGGCAGGGCTGCTGTGGAGGAACTTCGGGGCAGGGCTGCTGTGGAGGACATCTGGGGCAGGGCTGCTGTGGAGGAACACCAGGGCAGGGCTGCTGTGGAGGAACAACTGGGGCAGGGCTGCTGTGGAGAACACCTGGGGCAAGGCTGCTGTGGAGAACATCTGGGGAGGGCTGCTGTGGAGAACATCTGGGCAGGGCTGCTGTGGAGAACACCTGGGACAGGGCTGCTGTGAACACCTGGGGCAGGGCTGCTGTGGAGAACACTGGGACAGGGCTGCTGTGGAGGAACATCTGGGGCAGGGCTGCTGTGGAGGAACATCTGGGGCAGGGCTGCTGTGGAGAACACCTGGGGCAGGGCTGCTGTGGAGGAACACTGGGGCAGGGCTGCTGTGGGAACATCTGGGCAGGGCTGCTGTAGGGAACATCTGGGCAGGGCTGCTGTGGAGAACACCTGGGGCAGGGCTGCTGTGGAGGAACATCTGGGGCAGGGCTGCTGTGGAGGAACATCTGGGGCAGGGCTGCTGTAGGGAACATCTGGGGCAGGGCTGCTGTGGAGGACACCTGGGGCAGGGCTGCTGTGGGCACCTGGGAGGGCTCTGTGGGGAACATCTGGGGCAGGGCTGCTGTGGGGAACATCTGGGACAGGGCTGCTGTGGGGGAACATCTGGGGCTGGGCTGCTGTTGTAAAGCCTCCAGGGAGGCAGCTGTCATGGTTCCTACTTCTCCTGTGTTCCTCACAGCCTAAGTCTGCTTTTCAGCCCTTGAGTGCACAAGCACTTAGTGTGACAGTGTCTTCCAGGTCACAGGCCATTGATTCCAGATGGCATTGTGTCCTCAGGATCAACAATTACCGTACACACTGGTGTAGCATCTCACCACCTAGAACCTATGGCTGGTGGCTCCCATGCACTCTGATGATCACACACTGACACTGGGACAGAATGGCTCCCACGAAACTGCACATCACACCTGTCACCTGGGTCCCCTTTCCCCTTCCTGTCATATCTCAGGCTTCCACACCCCTCACTGGCCTCCATTGCAGGACTCTTCCTCAGCAGAGTGTGTGCAAGTCTGCTTCCTCCTGGACTTGGAGGCAGTGTTCTCATTCCTGTCCCTGTGGCCTCCTCCCCTGTGTGTTCACACCTGTGAAAGCTTCCACACCTCGGTCTCTGATCACTCTCAGCTCAGGACAGAGCAGTGGAGGCTGCCTCGCTCTCTTGTAGCTTGGTGATCTGCAGTCTGCACTGGAACACTAACCCATCACCTCCTGGCTGGGGGCTCAGTCTGTCTGTCTGTCTGTCTGTCTGCAATAATCAGCACTTAATGTACTGTGATAGCGTCCCTTCCTTTGTCCTGCCGCCTTCGAGTTCTCTGGCATTTCTTCCCTGTAGACCTATCCAGTTCCCACCCTGGGGGGCATCAGGAAGAAGGCAGGGTGGTAACCTCTGGTCTGTCACTGTTTCTGACCCAGGGTGGCTGGGTTGCTCAGGAGGGGACTGCTTTGCAGCTCTCCAGGAAGGTGGCACATGCCACAAGGCCTGGGAATGTGACAGCTCTGGGCCCTGTCCTGAGGCTACCATGGGAAAAGTCCACATGACTCTGGGATTGTCTCAGCACCTAAGTGGTTATCACAACCTCTCTGAGGGCGGAGGGCCTGCACCCTGCACCCATACATGCGGCCGGGGTGGACCTGGCTCCAGACCACACATCTTGTCATTTCCATTGGCCCTTCCTGCTGCCCTGCTGATGTGCCCAGTGAAGACTGTAGAGTAGAGATTCTCTGTAGAGAGCCGCGTGTAGCCGCACCCTAAAGATGGCTCTGGCTTCTACCCTCTGCCTTCCTGATGGCAAACACTCTTTAGGGTAAACAGCTCCTTATTTGGCTGTGGCTGGATTCATGTGTTGCTGGCATATGCGTGAACCTGTGGACAGTGCCCACGTGGCTGCTTGGGGTTGGTTGCCCAGCCCTACTTAGGTGCTGGGAGAGGCTTGCCCGGAGAGAGAGAGAGACACAATGCAATTAATCAAAGGTCTGAATAAACTGTAATGAGAAGGATCCCGGTATCGCGTCTTCCTTGCTGGTCGAGGCGGGCGCGACAATTCTCAACCTCCCTGATGCTGCGACCCTTTGATACATTTCCGCTCGTTGTGGTGACCCCAACCCCAAAATGTTTTTCATAACTACTCCGTAATTATTTCTGCTACTGTCGTGAATCCTAATGTAAATATCTGTTTTCTCTGATGGCTTAAGCAACCCCTATGAAAAGGTCTTTTGCTCAATCAAGAGCGGCTCTCAGAGTTTCTTCCTTCCTTCCCCTTCTCTGGGCTTCAACACTCCAGACCCTTAGGTGCACCTTCTCAAAGACGCCACTGGCCAAGGACCTGAACGTGATGGGTGGAGGAAACGATGCTTCTGTCACCTGAAAGATCCCCATTGTCTAAGGAAGCTATAGACTGCCATCTGCCTGCAGGCTTCCTGCCACTGAACAACATTCCCCACTCTTTACTTTTTTTAAATTTTTAAAGATTTATTTATCTCATGTATATGGTGGTCTAGCGGCACACACACATTCATGACAGAAAAGGGCACGAGATCCCATTATAGATGGCTGTGAGCCGTCCTGTGATGCTGGGACTTGAACTCAGGACCTCTGGAAGAGCAGCCAGTGCTCTTAACCACTGAGCCACCTCTCCACCAGCACTTTTACTTTTAAGACCTGGTCCAGGCTGGCTTGAACTTACTCTGTAACCCAAGCAGGTTTTCCATCCCCTGCCTCAGTCTCCCAATTAGCTGGAATTACAGGTCTACAAACTGTACTGGCTTTTATGGCTTGGTCAAGGTTGCTGGATGGTGGCGCACGCCTTTAGTCCAAGCACTTGGGAGACAGAGGCAGGTGAGCTCTGAGTTCCAGGCCAGCCAGTGCTGCTCAGAGAAACTCTGTCTTGAACCCCCAAAAACTTGTCAAGGATGTGCCTTCACTTAGAGCAGTGGTTCTCAACCTGTGGGTCACGACCCCTTTGGGTTTGAAAGGCGTCTTGTGGGCCGAGTCAGTGCTGTCCTTATGGACCTTGCCCTGTCCTCCTCCATTTTCCCCTTCTTTGGGCTTGGGCTTAGTCCAGGTTTACACTCTCGCTCTGGCTTCTAGGTTCTTTGAGGTTTACCCGGCACAGTACTAGGCAGTATGGGGTGATGGTGGGGGACGGGGGAACAAGCTCATCCCAGACCCGGCCCTGGAATGCTTCATGGTCACTTCTCTCTTGCCCCACCTTATCACCTACTCCAGCCCTCTCCAGGTGTCAGTCTTGGGGATCCCTGTGGTCTGGTCTCACCTTATAGCCCTGGCTGTGCTGGAACTTGCTATGTGAATCAGGAACTCAGGGATCTGCCTGCCTCTGCCTCCTGATGGCTGGGATAAAAGGTGTTCCCAAAGAAACCGGGGACCCTTTCTTTGGGTGAGTTATCAAACTAAGTTAGAGGGCTGAGGTGTGGTTCAGTTAGGACGCGCTCAACATGCAGGAAGCCCTGGGTTAAATCCCGGGCAACGTCAACAGCTAAAGAGAAAGAAGGTAAGGCTGTGATGTGAGGGGCTGTGCAGAGGACAGCCTGGGAGGCTCTGCAGCCTGCAGGCTGATGGGACATTGAACTTTGCCCTGCGGGTCCCCGGACCCTGGGAAGCCGCGATGCCGCGAATGGCCGCCAGGGGGCAGCAGGACCCAGGATGGGAGCTGGTCAGGGTCCCTGCTCACCTGAGCCACTGTGAGCTTTGACTGCTGGGGAGGCAGGGAGGTGTCGCCTATGCCCCTGCATCCCAAAGCAGAGGGGGATCTTCCCTTCAGCCGAATCCTCTGTTTTGCGGTTTGTATGAGTCCTTGTGATCTCCGGGCTGAAACTGAACTTCTGAGGCCGATCACACCTCAAGCTCCTTCCCCCGATTATTGTTACTCAATGTCAGTTGTGGTCACACACACACACACACACACACACACACACCACACACACACACACACACACACGATCCCGACATTTGGCATGCTGAGATGAGACAGAAGGATCAAGAATTCAAGGCCAACTAGGGCTACAACAAGAAAAAAAACAACAGAAATGAACTCACAGGCTTCACAGGTCAGTAGCATCTGGGGCCACTCTGCAGGGGGAGTTATGTCAATTTCCCCTTCCCTGGCTGAATCCCTCAGACCAGTGTGTACATCTAGTGCAGGGAACACAGCAGTCGTGTAGGAGGGACTTGGAGGTGACCCCCTGCAGTAACAACCCTAATGCTGTTCAGGGGTCTTTCTTTAGAGAACTCTCATTTCCCTCCATTTTTCTCTTTCTTTCTTCCTTCTTCTTCCTTCCTTCCTTCCTTCCTTCCTTCCTTTCTTTTTTAAAGATTTATTTATTATTATGTATACAGCATGTATGCCTTCAGGCCAGAAGAGGGCACCAGATCTCATTACAGATGGTTGTGATCCACCATGTGGGTGCTGGGAATTGAACTCAGGACCTCTGGAAGAGCAGTCAGTGCTCTTAACCTCTGAGCCATCTCTCCAGCCCCCCTCCCTATTTTTCTTTCTTTTAAAAAATATTTATTTCTGCTGTCTGTGTGTTTTAAAAAATATTTATTGCTGGTGTCTGGGTGTTTTGACAGCATGTGTGTCCCTGCACCAATGTAAAACAGTGTCCCAGGAAACCAGAAGTGGGCAGGGTATCCCCCTGGGGGGCGGGGTTAGAGTTCCAGGTGGGTGTGAACTGGGAACTTAACCCAGGTCCTCTGCAGGAGCAGTGAGCGCTCTCTACCCTGGAGCAATCTCTCCAGCTCCATAATTGTCCTTGGGAGTGACACCATCTTCATTTTTATACTGACTTTTCTGTGGTTCTTTCTCTGCAGGCCAGGGCCTCATCCAGGGCCTGAGCCACCAACACCCCTGTGCAGAGTGGGTTTGAACAGGAGATGCTCTGGGTTCTCACGGGTCACAGAGTCAGAGCCATGTACACACGATCAAAGAGAAGGAGTCCCCCATCTATCTGCACTGTGTGCACTCTACAGGAAGGTCTGAAGTCCTCCAGCACCACGCAGCATTAACACAACTCACACACAGAACGTTCCAGATGGCCTGGCTCTCCTGGAAGGTCCCCAGTGTGTGGACAAAGAGCTTCTTATACTCTCCATGTCTATGTTTTAATTTGTGGCCTCTGATTACGTCTTTATCCCAAAGCTTTAGTACTAGCCTTTGAAATAACCACAAAACCTTGTCCGTTGAGATTCCCCCCACCCAGACATTGGGAATGTGGCTCAATGAATAGAATTCCCACCTTGTACACCCCAGGCCATGGGTTTGATTCCTCAACACCTCCAGAACTAGGGTGGTGGCATACAGACTGGGCAGGTGAGAAGACTCAGTAGTTAGAGGTGCACCTTCCCTTCTGCCCTCCACCTCCTGACACACCTGTCCTTGTTTATTCCCTTACACTGTATCACAGGCATCTTCCCGCCACAGTGCTTGCTCCAGGAGACCAAAGACTTCTGTATCAACTTCCCAGTGTGTCTTAGAACAGGACTTAGATCTCCAACATCTGGAACAGACTCTATGGGCTGATCACAATGGACACAGCTGTGTCCCCTGCTTGAGGAGTGGATTTCCTCCACCCCAGATGGAGACAGTGACAGCAGACCCAGGAAAACATCCATCCAGGTCAGATGCTGAACCCTGAGCTCACTGGTCACTCACAGGATCATGGGTGTTTCAGGGGATAACCACTGAGGTGCCCACCCCAGCGGTGCATGTCCACTGGCCCAGCTGCATCACTGCAGTCCCCTGCACAGCTCCCAGCAGCTCCACTCAGCAGTCTCCTCTCCCTCAGGAAGCTGCAGCTGGTTTAACCTGAGAGGGAAGCCCTACATTGTGTCAACTCCTGAACCTGTAGCTTCTTGAGTTTCCCTGAGCCTCATCAGCTCCTCCTGGCTCCAGCAGGGATGTTTCAGTCTAGAGGAAATTCACACACTCACCTCCCTCTTCTACAGAGCTCCCTTGATTAACACAACCTCAGGCCAAATGCTGGTGTGTGGAGTGCAGCACCAGGTCCCTCACACTGAAGGTCAAGGTCACCTGAGCTTTCCCCTCAGCAAATCCCTCCCTCCCTCTCCACTGTCTTTCTGTCTTTGATCCATGATCCTAATTATATTTTTATTCATTCATCAAACATTTCTTGGGTCTGAATGTCTGCTGGATCCCAGGCACTGAAGTCATCATCCCTCACAAGACAAAGATGGCAGCATCGTGGACAGAGATTGTCACCTTCTTGGTCTTCAAACATCTCAGTTAAACTCCTGGAGCTCCTGACTCGAGGTCTCAAAGCTAGAAGAGAAAACTGTAGGGCGGGAACCTGGAACAGGGGGGGAAGGAATTTCCATCTCTGGTGTTCCCACAATCTATTTTTATAAAAAGGTTCATTAATTTTATGTCTGTAGGTGTTTTTCTTGGCTGTATGTGTTTTGTACCATCGTGCCTGTCTGGCGTCCACAGAGGCATTGGAAGCCAGGAAACAGGAGTTATGGATGGTGTGAGTCATGGTGCAGATGCTGGGATCCGAACCTGGGTCCTCTGCAAGAGCAGCAAGTGCTCTCAGCCCCCTGAGCAATCGCTGCAGTCCTTACGATCCTGTCTTTTAAATGAATTGAAATCTAAAGTAGACTCATCCTATCAATCTTTATACTCAGTTTGGAGGCAGCATGAGGATTCCAGAGCCATGGAGGGAAAGGGGACCTTGGGCCGACACAGCATCCAACAGGACAGATCTGAGATGAGACCCTGTGGATCCCCTCCTCTCTGGCCATCCTACAACCCGGGTTAGGAGGTCTGAAAGATGGAAAGAAGGAGAGAACCTCAGGGAGGGGCCTGGAAGAAGGCAGGAGCTCAGGAGACTGAAGTTCATGTCCTCAGCCACAGTCTCCTGGAGTCAGGGTGATAGTTGGGCCTGGGGGACAAGGATGGACAAACACCTCTTAATGCTGTCACTCAGGGACCCCAAGGGGGATGAGACAGGCACCACTCACAGGAACAAGAACAGGTCTAGCCCTCCCACACAAACTAAAAAGACAAGAAATAAACAGAGAAATGGGGTGAAGAGCCATGGTCAGGTCAGAGCCCAGGCTGACCTGTCACAGCTGCCCTGGCTGCTCACAGTCCTGGGGACAGGACAAGGCTCTGTCATCCCAGTGTCCCCTGTGATCACAGACTCTCAGCATGTGGTTCAAGTGATGAAGAGAAACAGACAGGAGGTGACAGAGCTGAGGAGTGACCATGTCACAGTCAAAAATGGCTGAGCTCCACCTGGGCACAGCCCCTGATCACACTCAGCTCCTGCAGCCTCATCTTGTCCACCAGATACACAGCACAAAGAACACAGATTCTGGAAGGTTCTCCCATGGTGCCATTTATTTCCTCCACAAACTCTAAGTATTTCAATCATTTAATTTACCGCCAATCAATCTGTCAGATCAAGGACGTGGACAATCAAGTGACAATTCAGATTCTTATTTTCAGTGGGGAGTCAGGGGCTGCAGCTCAGGGCAGCATGGAGGTGACAGGATGCAGATGTCCCCCTCCTGTCTGCTGGACCAGGAAGGTTGGCTGTGGAAGGGAATGTAACAGTGCAGGGACAGGGTCTGGTGTGGCAGGGGTGGCTGGGCTCCCAGGTCCTTCACATGGAGACCACAGGGGTCACAGCAAACATCAGACTTGTTGCTGAGAGTGAACTGAGGGGCTTCAGGACGTCACAGAGAGACCTGAGCACATCTCTGTCACTCTGTCAGGCCGGGCAGCTGTCTTCCACACTACAAACAAGAGTCATGAACAATCACTGTGAAGACAAATCCCAACCAACCCACCACTCATCAGAGGAGATTCTGGGAGTCCCTGAACCCCAATCATGTCCCACTTGGCCCTCCCAAAATCAGATCCACGAGTGTCACCTTTACAGTCTGGGAGAGACATCAGAGTTCTGGGCACTGTCCCTGCCTAGGGTAAATACATACATATATATATTCATATCAAGATACAACAAGGCACCCAGAAGATTTTACCAGATGAGCTATTATTATTGGCTGACTGAGCCTCCCATTTGTCCAGATTCACCCTAAGGGCCTCAGAGACAATCCTGCTCCCAATTACCTGTAGCTGGAGTGTAGATCCCTCCCTTTCCACCTGTGAGAAGAAAAGCTGTGAGAACAGGGAGACCCGACCCTAGGAAAGGTTCCAGAACTGACAGCAGACCCAGGTCAGAGACCAGGAGCAATGAGGGCTGTGGATGTTCCCCTTAATGAGGCAAGAGCACACTTTCTGAAAGGGGCTGAGAGAGAACCAGAACCCTGTCTTTCCTAACCTGTGATTCTCCTCCTCCTCCTCACAACAGCCACCACAGCTCCAATTGATGGCCGCAGCTCCAAGGAGACCCAGGACAGCAATGATTGTCACGATGGGGACAGTGGACTGAGGAGGCTCTGGAAGGGAAGGACAGGAAGGGAAGGTGAGGGTCATGACCCCAGCTCTCAGCCCTGACCCTGCTCAGGGTCTACAGAAGGCTCCAGCTTTCCCTGACCCCAGCTCTGCACCCACATCCTCCTTACCCCATCTCAGGGTGAGGGGCTCAGGCAGGCTCTCATGGTACACATGGCATGTGTATGTCTGCTCCTCCCCAGAAGGCCCACCAGAGATGCCCACTTCTGGAAGGTTCCATCCCCAGAAGGTCTGGTCTCAATAAGATCCGTTTCCTGTGTCTGTTTCCTCCCCATCCCTCTGCCAGTCAGGGTGATGAAGGTAGGGTAGAAGCCCAGGGCCCAGCACCTCAGGGTGACTTTCCCTTCAGGGCCAGGATGACGGGTCACATGTGCCTTTGGGGATCTGTGTGGAAGATTTAAGAATTCTCACAATTAACAAGATAAACTGAAATCTGCAAAGACAAAGTTAAACCAATGATGACACTAAACTGTGTCTGTTTGGACAATTCTGTCATCACACTAGTGACCTCAGGTAGAGCTGGTCCCTCATCACAGAACTGCACATTTTTCCTGGGTGGACTCAGTAGCTGAGAGAGAATCCACACGAACCAGTAGGTCAACATGGTCTTCCTCAAGTGATGTTCTATAACATTAGTTAGGTAATAAAAGAATAGAGAGGGAATGAAAATAATTAATTTATATATGTTACTAATTCATATCAAAAAAGAAATCAGGTACAAGAGCTACATGAAGGGTGTCACCAAACTCCCTGCTGCCACCATTGAGACACAACCACTGTGGCCATCTTGCTGACCAGCCTCTAACTGTCTGTCCAAGTGAACAGCCATCACCTAAGTGTACAGCACACATGTGGTGAACCTCTGACATTCTGCCAAAGAAAATGACTCCCAAGCCCTGCCTCTGGGGGACAAGATACAAGGTATAGTCACCAGGACCCCTGGAAGTGTGCTGTGGAGCCCAGTGCAGCACTCACTGGGACACAGCGGTGCTCACAGGGGTGTGTGGATCTTCCATCACTCCTGTCCTGGAGCTGCAGAAGACCCTGTCTCTGAGGAAGTTCAATTCCTAATCCACTGGGGAACACTGTGACTTGTTGGGGCAGAGGGAGAGCAGGAGGGCTCTGGATGTTAATATGACAGGAAATAGTCTAACCTCACAGGAAACCTTTCTGGTTTAAAGGAAACACTGATGTGCTAATTATCCACATTAGCAGTTCCCCCTGGCTCCTGTGGAGACTGATACAAATAACTGAAGGGGGGAGAGAAACAGTATCACCCCAGTGAGGGGAAAAAAAACTGACTAAACGCAAAATAAAAACTTAAAAAAAAAAAAAAAGTAAGGAAGAAATAGTATTCACCCAGGGTTCCCCATAAATGCTCACGTGACTATTCTAGGAAAGAAAGAATTGTAGTGGGAGGGATGCAAACCTCACCCACAGGAATGTGGGTGAACATATTCTTTCCAAAGTTCTAGAAACTGGGTGAACCAGCCCAGGGCGTCCATGTCTCCCATCAGGTAAAGGAGACCTCCCTGTCCTGCTGTGTAAGGCTGACACACTCAGACGACAGACTCAGTTTCCACAGACCCTGGTGTGGGCAGAGACCCCGGCCTGGGAGCGGCCATGGATGACAGAGGCTGCAGGAGACCCAGGGACACCTGTCTGCCCTGAGACAGGGGCATGACCCAGCTGAGGGCTTTCTTCTTCCTCAGGACTGAGCCCAGCCCGAGGCAGAGGGAGAGCTGCCGCGCCCTGCACCTGTGCGCTGCAGCGTGTCCTTCCCGATCTCCAGGTATCTGCGCAGCCACTCCACGCACGTGCCCTCCAGGTAGGCCCTATGTCCTCTGCAGCACCAGCCTGCTCCCCTTGCGCCGGGTGATCTGCGCCGCATGTCCGCCGCCGTCCACGTCGTCAGGTCATAGTTCAGGGCGAGGTAATCGCGGCCGTCGTAGGCATACTGACTGTACCCGCGGAGGAGGCGCCCGTCCGACCCCACGTCACAGCCATACATCGACTGGATGGTGTGAGAGCCTGCGGGGACCCGCGGTCAGCCCCGCCCACCCGTCAGCCCGCCCACCCGTCAGCCCCGCCCACCCGCGGACTCCTCTAAACCGAAAGGGAAACCGAGTCCCGGTCCCCGACTCTCCTCCCGAACCTCGGACCCGGGACCCGGGGCGACTCCGACCGGACGTAGGGACGTGGAGGGGTCGTGACCTCCACCCGCGGTCACTCACCGCCCTCGCTCTGGTTGTAGTAGCCGAGCAGGGTCCTCAGGTTCCTCGGAAGTCTGCTCGTTGCCTTGGCGGTTCCGTGTCTCCCTCTCCAGTACTCCGGCCCCTCCTGCTCCACCCACGGCGCCCGCGGCTCATATCCTCGGAGTCTCCACGTCGCTGTCGAAGCGCACGAACTGCGTGTCGTCCACGTAGCCGACTTCCATGTACCGGGGCTCCCCGCGGCCGGGCCGGGACTCGATGGTGTTGAAATACCGCAGCGAGTGCGAGCCTGGGGCGGCGCGCGGTGAGACCCCGACCCTCCTCCGGGACCCGGGCGGGTGCGGGGCGGGAGGGGAGCGGGGCGCGGGGCTCGGGACGGGTGGAGACGGGCGGGAGGGTCTGGCCGGGCGACGCGGGGCCGCGGCTTCCCCGGGGCCGCCCCCGCCCTCCCGCGCAGGGTCGTGTCCCTCCGACCCCGCACTCACCCGCGCGGTCCGGGTCGGGGCCAGGGCGGCCGCCAGCAGCAGGAGCAGCGTGCGCGGGCCATCGCCCCCATCTCGGATCTGGGGCCTCTGAGTTCCGCGTTAACTTTATAACCCGTGACCGCGGCGACGCTGATTGGTTCTCCGCGATCTCGGCCACCAATGGGGATGAGAACAGGAACCTTGTCATCAGTGTCCGGGCAGAAGGACCCGACCCAGGTCAGGATCTGGAGAAGTGAAACTGGGGACCTGGGGATCCCCAGCCCTGGGCTCCCACCCCAGACCTCACCGCCTGGGGACTGAGACTTTGCTGGACCCTGTGCTGCGGGACGGAGCGATGTTTGTCCCGGTGTCTCTGAGCCGCCTAAGGACAACTGTCTCCTCAGGTTAGTCCAGGATGAAACCTAAGAGTGTGAGCTTCCAGGGAAAATACACAGAGCACCTAAAATGAATATTCACGGAAACGGGTGTGTCGGAGTCCTGGTGATGGTGTGGGGCTGCCGTGGACTCCTGCATCGGGAGGTGACTGGAGTTTTCACAGCTCTGCTCAAGGACTTTTGACTCCGTGTTATATGTGACTCTCTCACCTCTGCTTTCACTTTCCACTTCTGTTATGTGTGGCTGGGATTTGAAGACATCAACTCAAAATCCAGAGTAACAACAAAATAATAATAAATTTAATGTTTCTCCGCTCTACTGAACAGGGATGAAACCTCAAATCCCCAGTGTGTACCTCTGCCATGAGAATCTCCTCTGCCCAGTGTCCACCCTGCACAGGCCTGAGGAACTCAGGAGTCAACTCAGTTATCAGACCCAGGGCTCCACAGGCCTGTGACATACATCTCCCTCATCTCATCAGCTCATGGACTGTGAGTGAAGGTCAGAGAGAGAATGAGAGGTCACAGGTTCTGTAACTTCTAATACACTGTCATCATTATTCTGCTTTATTATTCCTTACAGTTCCTCTCACTGTGATTTACTCACTAAAGCAATGTACCATGGCAGTGTGTGGACACAGGGAACCGTAATAAGGAAAATGATGATGCTGGTCTGTTACTCTTAGCATCTGTGGATTAAACTGAGGAGAGGGATGAGCTCTATGGTAAAATCTACCAACTTCTAGTGTCTTAGTGTGGTGGTTTGAAATAATGGCCCCCAAAGGGGGTGGTGCAATTAGGAGGTGGGGCTTTGTTGGAGAAAGTGTGGCACTGTGGGGCTGGATTTGAGGTCTCTTTTGTTCAAGCTTCCCTCAGTGTGAAGGTCAAATTCCTGTTGCGTGCAAGATGTAGGATGTTCAGGCCCAGCACCACATCTGCCTGCTGCTGCCATGCTTCCTGCCATGATAATGGACTGAACCTCCAAAATTGTAAGGGAGCCACCTCAATTAAATATTTACTTATAAGAGTTGCCGTGGTCATGGTGTCTCTACTCAGCAATAAAAACTCAAACTAAGACACTCAGAATACAGTGAATGACAACAGTTAACACAGTAATAAAATTGACATGCTCCAGATGGGAATAAATAGTGTAAAGGTTTCTAAGTGTGACCTGGAAGAGAATCTTCTCTCCAGCAGCAACAGAGCTCACGTTGCAGAAAATCAAGCAGAAGCCCTCATTAGAAGATTGGCTGAATGACAGCAAAAATTCAAGTCCCAGCCATGAAGAGTATCAGCAGTTAAAGAAAGGGCGTTAGTTGGTAAATAATGAGATCCTGTAACTTGGGATGAGGATTTGGCAGGACCCTATTGAGAAGAGAAGTTTGATTCTCAGATTCTCCGGGTTTATCTCACCTGTGGAGGTAATGTCTCTACCCTCAGCCCCACCTCCTGAATACACCTTTGATGAACAAATTATTCCTTCAGTGTTTGTTAAGCCAGCAGTGACTCTCTCTGAAGGAAATACCAGGGAGACAATCCTGATTTCCCTCAGAACCACCAATAGCTGCCTGCAGACCTTTCACGAGACTGCAGACAGAGCAGGAGTTTTGGGGAAGGTAGAAGATAGTGTTTAGTGCCAGAGAGGGGCACTGCACTGCTAAAGAGTTAATGGGTTTGCTAATTCATTCCAGCAGAAGTTGGGGAGTATGTGGGAATGGATTTTAGGGTGTGGGATAATGGTGGAAAGAACATTAAAACTGGGTCAGACTGAGTTTATTAATATGGCCCTCTAAGTGCAGATTCTAGATTTTAATATGGAAGCTCTCCCAGTTAATAAAAGTCTCAAATGTCTGTTTGAATTGTTGGCTAAGGCATTTGTCAAAAGATGGCTTCCTGATAAAGACTTCGAGATGCCTGGTACACCTTGGCTTAGTGATGATGAAGGGATTCTAAGGCTCAGGGAATTTTCAATGCTAGCGTGGGTGTGCTGTGTAAAACCTAATCCTCCACCATGGGAAGGCCCAGAAGACATGCTCCTCACTGACCCTGTAAGACACAAAATAGTGAGAGGTCACCAGCGATTCAGAGTCTCGTCACCCTTTTCCTTGAGCCAGACCTCAGGACTGAGATGCTGCTGCTCAGTTGGACGAATTAAAGCAGTGAGTTTACTTGGGTGCAAAGGTATTAGGGGCCAATGGCAGCATGGAATTGCTAAAGACAATGTATCATAGTTACTGTAATGGTCAGCACAGGCAAAGTTAATTTTATGGTGGCATGACTCACATGGACTTTTGGTACTGGATTATCATGATGTTTCCAGGTATGAAATAAATAAGAACTATCTTAGTCAGTATTCTATTCCTGTGAAGAGACACCATGAACTTGGCAAATCTTATAAAAGAGAATTGAATTGGTGTTTGCTTAGTTTCAGAGGTTAGTCCATTATCATCATGATGGAGACCTTGGCAACATGGAGCCAGACATGGTTCTGGAGAAGCTTCTGGGAGCTCCACATCCAGATCATCAGGCAGCAGGAAGAGAGAGAGGCACTAAGTCTGGCTTGGGCTTTTGAAAACCAAAGGCCACCACCAGTGACACATGTCCTTGAACAAGGCCACTCTGACTCCACACCTCCTGTTCCTTCTTAGTGATGCCATTCATTCCCTGATGACCAAGCATCCAAATTCATGAGCCTATGGGGACATTTTTATTCAAACCACCAATTCCACTCCTTGGCCCCCATAGCCTTGTAGTAATATCATAATTCAATATGCATTCAGTCCAACTCTAACAGTCCCCATAGTCTATAACAGTCTCAACACTGTCTAAAAGTCCAAAGTTCAAAGTCTCTTCTGCGACTCATGGCAATCTCTTAACTGCAATTCCTTGTTAATGTAAATAAAAAAGCAGATCATGTACTTCCAACATACAGTGGCACAGGATATACATTCCCATTCCAAAAGGGAGAAAGGGAACACAGTGAGGAAATACTGGGCAAAGCAGTCCAAGAACCAGATGACAAACTCCAAATCTGCATCTCCATCTCTGATGTCAAAACACTCTACAGTTCTCCAACTCCTTTCAGCTCTGTGGACTGCAACACACGTCTCTCTCAGGCTGGTTCCACAGAGTTTTAGCACCTGTCCATGAGAGGTGTCCATGACTACCATTCCTTCACACAAGGGCCTCTCTGGGCTTCCCTGCAGGGACACCCCTGAGACACATGATGGGCCTCAGCTGCTTTCCTTAGATGCAGAGAGAGATTCCACAACCCCATGGACCACTTCCTTCATGGAAAGGACAACAGTTTATCCTTCCTGGAGTGGATACTTATTCTGGTTGTGGATTTGCCTGGGGTGAAATCCTTCTAGCTCAGAGGCAGAGAAATCACCCGGCTGACCTTCCTCCTCCACTGTCACCCAAGAAAAGACCTTTCTCCTACACATTCTCAGACAAAACATCTCCAACTGAATGTCCCTTCCTTCTACTTCCTGTGTGTCTGTCTCTCCATCCTCCTTACTTCCTCCTCTTCTCTATGGTTTTTTTTCTTTTTTCTGTCATCTGGTTGTCTCTTGACCTATGGTTGATTTTATTTAATCTTGTTTACGATATCCAAGCAGGAAGCTCTAAGATTAAAGGTGTGTGCTAGAGCTGGGCCACACCACAACTAGAAGCTGGTTTTTCTAGAAAATAATGCAATCTCAGGGTTCACAGTGTGATCAAATAATCTGCAAAAGTTTTTGTTTTATTTGGATGTCTGTTTTGTTTTGTTTTTTGAGACAGGGTTTCTCTGTGTAACCCTGGTTGTCCTAGAAATTGTTCTGTAGACCAGACTGACATGAAGCCCTAAAGATCTTCTTGCCTGTTTTAAATTTAAAAGATTAAAGGCATATAACACCACTGCCTGGCTAAATTATATACTTTTATCTTGTTTGTTTAATTTACTTTGTTTTTTCCTGTATTTGAGAACAAACCCAGGGTCTTATGCACTTTAAAGAAGTCACACTGAGCCACATCCCCAGCTCTGTGATGTGTATGTGTGTGTGTGTGTGTGTGCGTGCATGTGTGTGGACTCAGGTTACTGGGGATTGATCCTAGTGCCTTGAGCACACCAGCTAAGCATCTTACCACTGAACTACAGCCCCATCCTATCTTATAATTTTTTAATTTAAATTTTTTTATATGTGCAAGTGTTTTGCTAGAATGCACATATGCATGTGGTGCTAACAGAGGCTGAGAGGGTGCTGGATCTCCCAGAACTGGAGCTATGCGTGGCTGTGAGCCTCCCTGTGGGCCCTCTGAAAGAGCAGCAAGTGCTCCTAACTATGGAGATATCTCTCTAGCCTACTTTTCTCTAATTACTGCTTTGAGATGAGATCTCATTGAATTTCACTTGCCATCCTCCTGCCTCAGCCTCTCAAGTAGAGTGGAGAGCATTACAGCAGACAATTCCAGGCCACAGGAGCTTGAGGCTGGGACTGGATCCTTCCTCACCCCTCAGAGGAACAGGAAGCTGAGCAGCCACCATATTTCATAGCACCCATCATAGAACTCAGGTGAAATCCAGCCTGTTCCCCACAGTGTCCTTTAACAGCAAACATGGGAGATGGACTCTGCTTGCTCCCCTACACACTGACTTCCCAACACTGTGTCTGTACTTCTGTCCCCACCATAGCCTGTCTTGTCCCCCACACCTGTAATGAGCTCAGCCCTTCTAGCCCTTACTGGCTGGGGATTCCTTCCCCTGTTTGGCTTCCACTGAAGTGTGTCCTCTCTGGGGCAGCACCTCCTGTGCAGCTTCTGGAATGATGTGAGAGATGTTTGTTTTCTCACAGAGGAGAATCCTTTCTAGTCTCCTGATTGCTGATTGTCCTCAGGCCTTCTTTTCCTCCTCCTCCTCCTCCTCCTCCTCCTCCTCCTCCTCTCCTCCTCCTTTTCTTCCTCCTCCTCCTCTATCCGGGGATGCTGGCACCTCTCTGTCTGTTTCTCATTATTTTCCAAGGTGGCCTCTCAACCACTTGGTGACTGACCTGCGTTACTTCTCCTCCTACACCATCCTGTGATCACTCTGTTGATCTGTCAATGGAACCAACCTGTGATCACACTGTTGATCTATCAATGGAACCATCCTGTGATCACATGTTGATCTGTCAATGGAACCATCCTGTGATCACACTGTTGATCTGTCAATGGAACCATCCTGTGATCACACTGTTGATCTGTCAATGGAACCATCCTGTGATCACACTGTTGATCTGTCAATGGAACCATCCTGTGATCACACTGTTGATCTGTCAATGGAACCATCCTGTGATCACACTGTTGATCTGTCAATGGAACCATCCTGTGATCACACTGTTGATCTGTCAATGGAACCATCCTGTGATCACATGTTGATCTGTCAATGGAACCATCCTGTGATCACAGTGTTGATCTGTCAATGGAACCATCCTGTGATCACACTGTTGATCTGTCAATGGAACCATCCTGCACTGTGCTCTCAGCCCCGAAATGGACCTTCTATCCAGGAGTTTGTTAATTGCTTCACTGTTGTTATTTTGTTTTGTACGTGTGTGTGAGTGTGTGAGTGAGTGTGTGTGTGAGTGTGTGTGTGTGTGTTTTGATTTGCTTCAGGGTCTCATATAGTCCAGGCTGGCCTTGAACTCATGATCCTTCTGCCCCTCAGGAGCTGAGTTGAGATTACAGGCCTGGGTCACACACACTCATAAGGACATTTTGAGTTAATTCCTAGGAATCTGAGCATATCCTCCTGAACATCTGCTATCAGGGACGGGTTCTTACTCTCTTGTTTCTCTCCTTAGCCTCCTCCTTGTTCTTTGTACTTTCTCAGCTGTGGTCACTGTGCTGGAGTTTTTGTAGGGAAAGTGCTGTTTTTAGGAGCCTTATACAGAATTATTTAGTTGTAAATCAAGTTATCCCACCTTGTCCCGGGTTTAAGAACTCTGTGAACCCAGGCCTGGAGTTACAGGTCTGTGATCTGAGCTACTTGGAGTCTTGAGGCAGAAGGATTGAATGTTATAATCCTGACTAGGCATACTGGGTGTTCAAACCTGTCTAAGCAACTTAGTGAGATTCTGACTCAAAAGAAGATGTGAAATGAAGCTGAACACGGTTGATAAACTTTTAATCCCAGTGCTCTGGGAAACAGAGGCAGGATTATATATGTGAGTTTGAGACCAGCTCAGCTTACATAGTAAGTTTCAGGCAAGCTAAAAGTGGTTGTGGTTGTAATTGTTCTTATAGAACAAGAACAACAAAACACATGTTGAAATCTAATCGTCTTTCTCCTTCGGGTCTGGGAATAAGTTCAGGTCATTGGGATGTGCAGCAAGCTGCCTGCTCAGTCGTCTCTCTGGCCCCCAAAACTCAGCCTATTGGAATCAGGAATCCTGATCTCTCTTCTAATGCAGAGGCTCCTCAGACTGGGGTCAAGGACTCCACCTGCTCACACACTGCAGGGCTTCACCTGTCATAATCAAGCTGTCACCTGCAGCACTGACTGAGGGACACCTGAGGGCCCCTGTCACTGGGATCAGCCTGAGACCCAGACATGTGCTCTGGTGATGGTCACTGCTCAGGCCCCGGGGAGGCTCCTGTGATCTCTTGTGCTGTGACCTGGGAGTGAAACGCCACAGCCAGAGTCTGTGGAGTCCAAGTCTGTGCCTCTGCTGGGAGCCAAGGGGTGTGCAGTTTAGGAGGGTGGGGTGCAGGGGGACAGCTTTAGTGCAGGTGACAGGCAATGCAAGTTAGTAATTGTCAAATGTCACCCTAAGTTGGGAGACTGTTTGTCTTGTTTACATGAAGCCTTAGACCTTAGGTTGTTTAGGTAGATAAGACTTATAGATTTATTGTCACCTATGCTTGTCATCTCTATTTATGTTAGTTAGGTTATCCAGATTTATACATACATAGGTCAGATGGACAAGTAATCTTCATACACTTCATGGACCTACAGAATATGGCATTAAATAACTTAGAATTCTGTTGACGTGAGACACAATTGCTCCTGGCAGCACCAATTTGATCCTGAGAGAATGCTGGGCTTCTAAGACATTTCCATTTGGAAGTTTGTCTTCTTGGCACAAAATGGCCTACTGGGCAAAGAACTGCCCTTGCCTCAACTGCTGACAGTACGAATGCTGTCCTTATGGACAAGCAGGAACACAAGGAAAGAGACCACTGTACTCTGCCAAGACAGGGTAAGATGGTCTTTCAGAATTTCTGCTTCTGAAAATGGAATGTCAGATTAGGCCTGTAGCCAATTTGAATGCACCAATGATGCTGAGAAACATTAGGTAACTGTCCAGGCTGGAGCTGTCCTCTGTCTAACTCTGCAAGAAGCTCCTCGAAAGTTTGCTTGCGTCCTCTCCCATTTCTCAGGTAATTGATTATATCCTTCTCAGGTGCTTTGTGGGATTGAGAGACTCCGCAGTTTGGTTACAACCTAATATATATTATATATTTATATGGATATGTAAAGCATATATATTATATGCTTAGATAGATTTAATTAAGTATGTAGATTCAGGTTTTTTAGGATAGGACACGCTTTTGGAATGATCTTTGTAACATATCCACTACCCACACTATAGCTTTCTCTGGATTTTAGTATGTGTTTTTTGGCTTGTAATTGTTTGCATTGATTTGTAGTTCCATCTTAATCTAGGTCATTATCCCTCATGTACTCCTGGAACACTATTTTGATACATTTCTTTGTGTATAGTTCTTGTATTGTGTTAGAACTTCTTATTTTAGACAAAAGAGGGAGATGTAGTGGTAGCCATTCCAGCCTTGGCCTGGAAGTTTCAACCCCACATTGAGGCTTTCAGTATGGTCATTACCTACAAGGCAGGTCTGAGAGAGGATGCTGAAGACACAGGATCGAGATGCCGGGATCTCTTTTGGTTCCTGGACCCTGGACACTGGAGGAACGATGCGAGCAGAGTTCTCCAGAGAACACCGCAGGACTGCGCCATATGCCTTTGGCCAGACCCTACAACCTCCTATCGGCCTTCATTTGTAAGTTACCGCCACAAATATAAACTCCCTTCTAAACTACGTGGAGTGGCTTACTAGTTTCATACATGGCACACACCACCATGGCTGCTTTCCCGGGGCATTTCTGGATCTCAGCAGCACAAACAGACTGGAGGAAACATGTTTCCTTGACTACATTCTGGAAGGCTGTTGAGACATTGCTAATAACATAAACTGTCCCTCAAAACACAGAGAAAGGGAAATGTACACTCAGTGCTTCTGGAAACCGCTCTGTCTGTGAATGAGTCTGGGGAGAATGGTGACCTTTGTCCTGTCCACCCCAATCTGTTTTATAACCCTGGAACATCTAGACCCTCCTGCCCCGACCCTGGCATTGCACACACTTAGGACACACAGTGTCTGTGGAGTGTCCATTGCTAGACTCAAGGGGAAGGGCAGACTGAG
>NW_023412527.1:0-19979 GCF_903995425.1 Onychomys torridus
AAAGAAAGAGGATACGGGGTGGTGACCCACATGGTGAGGACCACACTTCTGAATGCAGACAGAAATCTCCACAAATCCTGACAGGGATGATGGGGCAGTGTGATTTTTAATTTTTATTATCAGACTGAATTAAACTAGTCACCTGGGAGAAGGGACCCTCTATAAGGAATTATATAGATCAGATTTACTTTGAACATGTGTCTGTGGGATTTTGTTAATTGTTCATTGAGATAAGACTCCCTAAAATGGGCAAAATCATTTCATTGTCTGTAACCTGTCCTGTGTAAGTATGAAGAACATAGAGCATAATCATACCCAAACAAGAAGCATGTGTGCATTTGTTTATCTCTGCTCTTGGATGTGGATGTGATATGATTAGTTGAGTTCCTACCTTGATTTCTCCAAAATGGAACTATTACCCGGAATTGTGGGCGATGATAAATTTTTCCCATTCTAAGTTGCTGTGCCTGATAACTCAATGTAAAAAAGATGTTAAGAAAGAACTCTATGGCAGAGAGGTTTTCACAAGTCAGTGAGATGTGTATTTCATGAAATGCTCAACAGCACCATGTCTGTCGCAGAAGAAGAGATCCTACTTGTTCATTATTTGACAGCACTCTTACCCTGCAAAGAAATGTCAAGAAACACAACAAAATCCACTAACAAGAGTTTTATTAAGACAGGGAAGAGAGAAAAGTGTGAGAGACCTGCGGAAAACACAAGTGAATAAAGAAGGTGTTGGGAACATGGCACCCACTTATAAAGGCTGGGCCACACCTGCATACACAGGCCCATGTAGCTATTCCATGCATGCACATAGATCACATGGTTGCGCTTTGTGCTTTACACAACCATGCAAAGCCACAGGGTCCTGGTCATGTGAGATGTTTTGACCTAGAAATGGCTATTTTGACCTGGAAATGGCTATTTTGACTCAGAAATGTTTATTTTGACCTGGAAATGTCTAGGTGAAAGTGTCTAGGTCTTCTGGGCATGCACAATATGGGGGGTTCATAGTGAATCCTTATCACTATTTCTTCCTATACCCAACCTGTGTTTCCCTGTTAAAGTTTTTCAAAGATACCGAGACACCCAAAGACTCAAAAACTTCTTCACCCTGTCAACAAATGTCCCCTGATATTGTCTTGCCATATCAAGTGCTCTGCTAAATTCTTCTAATGTGTTTTATACAACAAGCTTCACTTCAATGAATGTATTTTTCTTTGAATTTCCTGACCACTAAACTTTTAAGATATGGTGAATGACTTGGGCCTTAACTATGAATTTCCATCTTATGCTATGTCCTTCCATGAAGATCAGAAGAAACTCCTTAAAGCTGAGAGCAAAGTATCACCTTAAATTGCAGGTATGAAGGGGTGTAAGTAATGACTGGCAATGTGTGCACTTATTATTACCTTAGTTTGAATATTAACTCCAGGGCTGATGTACACACATCCCCGTCAAAATTTCTCAGTGTCCCTTTAACTCTTGTGTCTCTTCATTAAGAGTTCTGTAAACAGATCTTTTACAAATTTCCTCCTTCAAAAGTAAATAGACCTTATCAGATGTGAAAAGTCACTTTGATTTTGTCCTTCTCCAAGGACATGTAACAGGCCCTTTTGAGCTACTGCCAAGGTTATCCAATGAGAATAAGGTCTAGGGGTAGGAACTGAAATAACCACAAATACAGGTTTAGAATACAATTCTGAGGAACAGAGTGCAAATCAAGGGCAGAAAAGCAGGAATAACCAGGAAATTCTTGGTTATGTCTTTGGCACCTTAGGCTCTCGGCATATCAGTTTCTTCTACCTAGAGAAAGATGGATAGTGATGCCCCATGGAGATGGGTCTTGTCACAAGGCATGATCTACAAAATGTCTTCTTTAACAACTGGGACTTTGTTTGTTTGCACATTTTTTGGGTGGGGGTGATGAGCTAGCATGTATATGAGCTAAGCTGCACATCTCTTTCTGGGAACAGAGAAATCAGATCCTAAACTTATGAAAAATGCTGAAAATGATGCGTTAAAGCAGAGAATCACTTCACTTTGTTGAAAAAATAACACTTCTCTTCATGACTCTTGTAGTGGGTAGCCATCCCAGCATTGGCCTGGAAGTTCCAACCCCCATTGAGGCTTCAGTAATGATCACGCCCACAAGGCGGGGCAGAGGAGGGAGTGGAAGACTGAGGAGCAGGAGGAGGTGGCTCTCTTGGTTCTGGGACACCGGACGCTGGAGTAGACTGAGCAGAGTTCTCCAGAGAACACTGCCGGACTGTCCTATACCTTTGCCAGACCCTGCAACCTACCGCTTCATTTGTAAGTTACCCCACAAAATAAACCTCCCTTTTAACTATGTGGCATGGCCTTAATAATTTCACCAATATCTGGCGCTCACGTGGGGCAAATTCCAAAGGCCCAGGCGGCTCCCTCCCTCAGCCTCCTCCCGGCTGGTGGGCATCTAAACCCACCTGCAAAGTTCCATTTAACCAGGGGACGCCTACAGGGTCCCATTCCCGAAAAAGGGAACAGCTAGTCCAGTCTCAGTTCCCTAGCTTAGCCCCTAGACCAGCGAAAACCACTGTGAGTGAGGCATTCCCACTCCTCCCTGAGTGCCGGCTCCCTGCCATCTTGGCTCCTGCCTTCAGCTGCAGCCAGCCAAGGTTGCTAGCAGGCCTTGCTTTGGAGCTATACCAATGCCTCCTGCTGGCTGAAAAGTGCTACTGCACCCCCCAAAACCACGGAAAGGTAAGCTTCTTTCAAGTAAAAGTACTTGATAATTTTACACCTTAAAACTGACTAACAAATTTTGAGTGATTCTTGTAATATGGCTGACAACATTACCTCACAAGAATTTAAAAACCTTTTTGCCTGTTTGATGAATGACATTTTCCTGGAAATATACGACCTCCCTAAGACATATCTGCTGTGGATATCGCTCTGTGTAAATAAAGTTCTGATTGGCCAGTGGCCAGGCAAGGAAGTATAGGCGGGACAAGAGAGTAGAGAATTCTGGGAAGTAGAAGGCTGGGGAGAGACACCGCCAGCCACCGCCATGAGAAGCAACATGTAAAAACACTGGTAAGCCACGAGCCATGTGGCAAAGTATAGACTAACAGAAATGGGTTAATTTAAGATAGAAGAAGTAGATAATAAGCAGCCTGCCACAGCCATACAGTTACTAAACAATGTAAGTTTCTGTGTGCTTTCTTGGTTGGGTCTGAGCGACTGTGGGACTGGCGGGTAAGAGAGATTTGTCCTGACTGGGCCAGGCAGGAAAACTCTAACTAAAAATGGCATCCAACGTGTTGGCAAGAGTTTCCACCTAAAATCTGAGAAAAAAAGATTCTAAGACGGAGGTAAAAACAGTTTCCTAATTGTCTCTCTCAAGTTAACGGCAGCCTGACGGTTTGAGCCACTATGGCGGGTTCCTGGCGTGTGAGTCTGACCTGCAGTTTGGCGGGAATGAGGAGTCTACAAGCGGCACTTTACTGTGCTGCGTGGTAGATTTAGTCTTTGCTAGTTTAAAAAAAAAAGAAAAAAAAGTTTCTGGGCTATGCACTGCTTTGATAGAACTGCTTCTGTTAGTTGATGGTACACATGGCTCCAGACCCAGAGCTGGCGGTAAACTGTACCACCACCATGTTGGGAAGCTGAGGTGGGTGGAGCCAGCAGCCACAGTGGCATTTCAGTCTTACAAAGATGGATATTACACAGAGAATCTGGTTTGTCTTGTCTTTGGGATTTTTAACCACAGAAAAAGATTTGGTCATAAAAGCTGTTGAGTTAAACAAAAATGTAAATTTTAAAGGTACCTTGACTTCGAAATTTGGATATAAGGATATGTTGCTTTGGAAAGGAGTCTCTGCTTTTGTTTCCATAGAAAGCCAGAGGCTGTGGATTTGTTCCAGATTAAGATACATCAGGTTTGATCAGCCAAGACCACCTGAAAGGTCTCCGATGATGCCATGGCCCAGATGATCTGACATCCAGAATGATTTCAAGGCAACTGGCTCAGAGGTTCACCCTAATGGACTACTCCATAATCCTAAAATTTTCTTTGTGTCCCCATAAGATGCAGCGCCCCCCTCCAGCAGGAAGTAGTAAGAAAAACTACGCCCACATTCCCAAAATTATCAAGCTGACTTTGGAGATGGAATTGGCTCACTCCTTCTCTAAACCCAGACATATTGCTAAAAGAAAAGGTTAAGAGATTCTTGTGTCCCAAATCAGAAGAGCCCTCTGGTGTGGGACAGAGAAAAAACAATATTTTTCTTTAAAGCAGGTTGATTATAAATGCGATCTCTTTCTAAAGAAGAAAAGGGGATATGATATAGATATAATAGGATGAAAGAGTAGATTAAGGAAGAACTTACTTCTAAAGAGCAACAACTTGTTTAAAATGTTTTACATTGGTATAGATTTTAGTCTATTGATACAAATTTAAAGTTAATTTTGTTATACTATGTATATATTTCTACTCGTGTTTAAGGTATTGTGTTTATATAGCTCATTTAAAATTGTAATGGATAATTAAAAATAGATTAATAATTAATCATCTGTGAAAATCATACTCATAGCCATGTTAGTTAAGTCTTCTAGGTATACATAGAGATATTTCAGATAGATAGGTAATCTTCAAATACTTCAAAGACCTTCAGAATATGGAATTTAAAATACTTTTAAAATTTAGACTTTCTGGACAGTGAGACATGTCTGCTCCTGGCAGCACTGATTTACTTCAGAGAGGAGGATGGCCATTGAAGACACTTCATATGGAGTTTATCTTCACCTTGGCAAAAATAGCCATTTGGGCAAGAAACTGTTCTTGCCTGGACTGCTTGATCAACTGGACATGCAGGACCCATAGAAAGGTGACCACAAAACTTTGCTCGACAAAATGGTCCTTCAGGTTCCTGCTTTGCAGAGAAAACTGCCAGACATTCTACAGGACACTGAGAGAAGTGTCTAGCCCTGTGGGCTGAAGACAAATGCCCCAACTTTACAAAGGACCATTAGCTGACTGTCCAGGCTGCCAGCTGTCTCTGTCTACCCTGCAAGACTCCCGAAAGTTGCTTGCATCCTTCTCCCGATTCTCAGATAATATTATATCCTTCTGAGGTTTTTGATGTGGTTGAAGACTAGATAGTTATAATTTCCTCAGTTATGATACAAGATAAGTTAGATATAAAACTTTATATAAGATAGATAGGATATCTTCTTTAATATTGTAACTATAATTCTTGCTTGATAATTGTTTTGTTATATATAATTGTACTATGTAAAAGTTAAAACCTTCCTTAAAAAAAAAAAAAAAAAAGAAAAGGGGAAGTACTGTGGATATCGCTCTGTGTAAATAAAGTTCTGATTGGCCAGTGGCCAGGCAAGGAAGTATAGGCGGGACAAGAGAGTAGAGAATTCTGGGAAGTAGAAGGCTGGGGAGAGACACCGCCAGCCGCCGCCATGAGAAGCAACATGTAAAAACACTGGTAAGCCACGAGCCATGTGGCAAAGCATAGACTAACAGAAATGGGTTAATTTAAGATAGAAGAAGTAGATAATAAGCAGCCTGCCACAGCCATACAGTTACTAAACAATGTAAGTTTCTGTGTGCTTTCTTGGTTGGGTCTGAGCGACTGTGGGACTGGTGGGTAAGAAAGATTTGTCCTGACTGGGCCAGGCAGGAAAACTCTAACTACACATATCTGGCCTGTACCATTTTGACATTCATTGTAATAAATCACACAGTGTTCAAACACTGTTTTAATAGTAAGAACAAAGATGAGTTATTATTGGGATTGATACAGGCTTTAAAAGATAGCAATGAAGGCTTCCAGAAAAAGATTCTCTCTATGGAATCTGCTAACCAGAATTTACAAAACAAGCTTGTACCCAAAATTGCTTTTATTAATAATAAATATGAGTATTTAATGGATAGAACACTAACTCTCCAGAGTGAAGTTGTAGCTACTCAGACACTATATAAGGAAGAAAAATTATCATTACTTGATAAGATAAGGTCCATGGAATCATGTGTTTCAGAAGAACATAAAAACTTCCATGATTCCATGAAAAATTTGGAATCCCTTACAAGAGAGGAGGTTTACTCCCTGGAACAGACCCTAGGAGCTCATTTACAAGCCCTGGAGGAAACTCTCAATAAACATGACAAGGGACCTAATAAGAAGAAGGGCCAGACCATACAGGTTGTAACATCTCCAAATGGCTCTCATACAATGGCTTATCCTGTTATCATCCATGAGAAGCCAGCAGATGACACACACCCCGAGCCATATATGAAATATACATTACAACCAATTTCAACAAGGGACTTTAAAAATATAAAGGAAGCAGTAGTTACATATGGGATACACTCCACATATGTAAAACAGATGTTAAATTCGTGGTCTACCTCACATAGAATCATTCCAGATGACTGGCATCAGTTAATTTCAGCTGTTCTAGAATATAGCCAGCAGTTACAGTGGAAAAGCTGGTTGAGAGAAGAGGCAAGAAATTTAGAACAACAAGGCAAACTCAGAGGTTTTGAGATCTCCCAAGATCAAATACTTGGTGAGGGATGTTTTGCTGACAGGAATGTACAAGCCATTTATGATGAGCATACAATATCCCTATGCTGTACAGCAGCTCTAAATGTTTGGGGAAAAATTCCAGAACCTGGAAAAGCAACTGAGGTGTACACAAAGATATTTCAGGGACCACATGAACCCTTCACTGATTTTTTACAAAGGCTGAACACAGCTATAACAAAATCTGTATGAGATAAAGAATTAAGAAAAGTATTAACTGAGTCCTTGGCATTTGACAATGCTAATGCAGAATGCAAAAGAATACTTACACCATTAAGGATCAGATCAGCTCCTTTGGAAGAATGGATTCAGTATACTAATGGTGTTGAATCTTTTAACTACAGTAATGAGGCTTGGATAGGAGAGACAAATCCCAGAGGTGAAAGAAGGCCCCGTGGTACCAAACGTTTTAAATGTGGTACACAGGTCATATAAGTAAAAACTGTACATGGGGTAATCCTAGAAGTAATACTCCTTCTAGGAATAGCCTAAACAGGAGACCCCAACCACCTCCTGGATTACGTAGATGTGGCAAAGGCCGACATTGGACCAGTGAGTGCAGACCAAAAATAGATATACGAGGCAACCCTTTACTGGCGGGAAACGCCTCAGGGGGCCTCTTGCAGGCCCCCAAATCAAATGTGGTAAGAACATTCCCGGCCACTGTGGGAGACATTCCTCTCCAGGACAACTGAATAAACCAATGCCTATTGTAAAAACCAATACTGCAATGGATGATAAAACAGCTCTGATAGATGAATCACAGTTTACAAAGAACACAATAAAACAAATATTTTGGCAGACTTCCATAAATGAACAAAGACCAAAGCTTAGAATTCGAATTAATGGCTTGGTTCTGGAGGGCCTGGTAGACACAGGTGCAGATGTGACCATAATTACACCAAAATCATGGCATCCAAATTGGCCTCTTCAAGAGGTAGATGTCCAACTTTTAGGAATTGGCACCCCATCTCAGATAAAACAGAGTTCGAGATGGGTTGAATGCATAGGGCCAGAAGGACAGAGAGGAAGGGTAAAGCCATATGTAGCAAATGTAGCAGTAAATCTATGAGGCCGAGATCTGTTACAACAGTGGAATACCCAGATTAAAATTCCTACCCTCTCAGAAAAGGAATACAGGCCAATACATGTTTCTAGGAATAATATCATAACATGCTATAAAAAACAGTCACCAACCATTCAGGCTGTACACAAACAGAGTACAACTGCTGTTGAACTCTCAGAAGTACCAACTGCCTTACCTTTAAAATGGCTAACTAATAAACCTGTCTGGGTTGGACAGTGGCCTTTGACAAAAGAGAAGCTACAAGCTTTAGAACAGCTGGTTCAAGAGTAGTTAAATGCTCAACACATTGAAGAATCTACCAGCCCTTGGAATTCTCCTGTATTTGTTATTTAAAAAAGTCTGGTAATTGGAGAATGCTGACAGATCTGAGAGCTATTAATAAAGTAATTCAGCCAATGGGCTCCCTACAGACTGGGATGCCCTTGCCCTCTCTGCTACCCAAAGAATGGCCTATAATAGTTATTGACTTAAAAGACTGTTTCTTTACCATACCATTACAAGAAAATGATAGAGAAACATTTGCCGTCACAGTTCCTAATTCTAACAATTCTCAGCCAGTCAAGAGATATCAAAGGAAGGTCCTCTCACAGGGAATGTTAAACAGCCCTACCTTATGCCAATACTTTGTATAAAAACCATTGGATATAATTCATGTAAAGTTTCCACAATCCATAATTTATCACTATATGGATGATATCCTATTAGCTGATCCAAAGTTAGACACATTAGAAAGCATGTTTGAAGAAGTAAAAGAAGTTTTGCCTCGCTGGGGACTGCAAATTGCTCCTGAAAAAATACAAAGAGGAGATTCTATTAATTACTTAGGATATAAGATAGAGTTACAAAAAATTAGACTCCAAAAGGTACAACTGAGGAGAGATCGATTAAAGACTCTTAATGATTTTCAAAAGTTTTTAGGAAGCATTTCCAACTTATTGGGTATCATGCGAATACCCAAAGATGGACTACAAAATTTGGCTAATACTCTAGAAGGGGACAAAGAATTAAATAGTCCTAGAGAATTATCAGCTGAAGCTGAGAAGGAATTGGCTCTAGTAGAAAAGACAATTCGAGAAGCACATGTGGATCGTGTGGATCAAGAACTTAAATGCATTCTTGTCATATTCCCTTCCAGACATTCCCCCACAGGTATTTTGATGCAGAGGGAAGATATTATATTGGAATGGATATTCCTACCATGTAAAGCAAATAAGAAATTAAAGACTTATATAGAAAAGATCTCTGATTTGATTCAAAAAGGTAAATTAAGACTTCGTCAGTTAACAGGAATGGACCCAGCAGAAATTGTAGTACCTTTAACTAATGAGGAAATTTCCTCACTATGGAAAGATAATGAATACTGGCAGAGAGCCTGCAATAACTTTTTGGGAGAGATTAACAACCATTATCCCAAAAGCAAGAGGATAGAATTCATAAAGAAGACTGAATGGGTCCTTCCTCACATTGTACGACATAATCCAATTTCTGGAGTCCTCACAATCTATACTGATGCAAATAAATCAGGGAAAGCAGGATACAAATCAGGAGACTTAAGTAAAGTGGTACAAAGTCCATACAGCTCTGTACAAAAGGCAGAACTGTATGCCATTCTTATGGTACTGATGGACTTCACAGAACCCCTCAATATAGTCACTGACTCTCAATATGCAGAGAGAGTTGTTTTACACATTGAAACTGCTGAATTTATTCCTGATAATACAGGATTAACTTCATTATTCATACAACTGCAGGAAATCATCAGAAAAAGGGAACATCCTATATATATAACACATATCAGATCCCATACAGGTCTGCCAGGACCTCTAACACAAGGTAATGATGAGATTGATCAGTTACTAATAGGTAATGTGCTAGAAGCCTCAGAATTTCATAAGAAACACCATGTAAATAGCAAAGGTTTGAAGAAGGATTTCTCCATTACTTGGCAACAAGCTAAGGATATTGTGAAAAAATGTCCTACTTGTTCCTTCTATAACCAAACTCCATTACCTGCAGGGAGCAATCCAAAAGGTATACAAAGAAATAAAATTTGGCAGATGGATGTGTTTCATTTTGCAGAATTTGGAAGGTTAAAGTATGTACACCATACCATTGACACCTATTCAGGATTTCAGTGGGAAACTCCTATGAGTTCTGAAAAGGCTGATTCTGTGATTACACACGTATTAGAAGTTATGGCCATCATGGGAATACCTGTACAAATCAAGACAGATAATGCCCCAGCATATGTCTCCAATACAATGAGACAGTTCTTTGCTTATTACAATATAAAGCATGTTACAGGTATACCACACAATCCCACAGGCCAAGCAGTCATAGAAAGATCCAATAGAACTTTAAAGGATATGCTAAATAAACAGCAACAGGTAACAATGACTCCTAGAAATAGATTGCATAGTGCTTTATTAACCTTGAATTTTCTCAATGCTGCTGAGAAAGGAACAACAGCTGCGGAGAGACATTGGATGACAAACAAAACTCCTGAGCTAAACCAACCGGTTTATTTCAAAGATGTGTTGACCTCAGAATGGAAACCTGGATATGCCCTACGTTGGTTAAGGGGTTTTGCTTTTGTTTCCACAGGAGAAGAAAAGCTATGGATACCAACAAAATTAATGAAAATTCGATTCGAACAGGAGAAGCCCCTTGATGAGGAGAAATAAAAGATCATCCACCAATGTGACATCTCTTCAGGTTGTAAGAAAAATGTAACAATCAAAGGTTGGTGTAGGCTTCTGTTTTTGTCTTTCCAGGATAATGGAAATACCCATCTTCCAGAAATCATAAGGCCTTGGATATCTGGATGTTTACAGCAGAAAGAAAGAATCTATTGGTACCAATCTACACAGGCAATCTCTGAAGTCTCCAGAAGGCAGATGGGGCCCCAACAACAACTCTACCCAATCCAGAATGATGCCATGGTAATCATCATCATACTACACTTCTTGCCAGAATTTCAGACAATCTTACCCATTACTCTAAGAGTTGCTGCAGAATCTACAGTTAGTCTAACTGAGATTTAACTATCTGAGCTTTCTCACAATACCCAACAGAGATACCATTGCCCCCTAAACAGCAGGAAGCAATTCTAAGAAAACGACTCCCCTTATCCCTTATGTTTCATATTTCTCAGGGTTATGGATAATGGTTCTAGGGTTGGGGGTAGAAGAAATGGTCAAACTCAGTACTCTCCTTAAGGAAAGAAAATATGTTTGAATGCACCAGCGATACTGAGAAAACGTTAGGTGACTGTCCAGGCTGCTAGCTGTCTCTGGCTACTCTTGCAAGACTCCCGAAAGTTGCTTGTGTCCTTCTCCCATTTCTCAGGTATTATTATATTCCTTCTCAGGTCTTTGATGAGGTTGGAGATTAGCAGTAATAGTTACAACTTAGTATATATACATATATAATATCTTAGATAGAATATATTATGTATTAGACTCAGGTTCTTTAGGATAGGATACCTTTTGGAATGATCTTTGTAACATGCCACCTACCCACGCTCTAGACTTCCCTGGATTTTACTATGTGTTTTTTGCTTGATATTGTTTGCACTTATTGTAATTCCAACTTATCTAAGTCATTATCCCTCATTACTCCTGGACAATATTTGATAACCATTTCTTTGTGTATAGTCTTGTATTAGGTTAGAACTTTCTTATTTAGACAAAAGCGGGAGATGTAGTGGCTAGCCATCCCAGCATTGGCCTGGAAGTTCCAACCCCCATTGAGGCTTCAGTAATGATCACACCCACAAGGCAGGGCAGAGGAGGGAGCGGAAGACCGAGAAGCAAGAGGAGGTGGCTCTCTTGGTTCCAGGACACTGGACGCTGGAGGTAGACCAAGCAGAGTTCTCCAGAGAAGACCGCCGGACTGCCCTATACCTTTGCCAGACCCTGCAACCTACCCCTTCATTTGTAAGTTACCCCACAAAATAAACCTCCCTTTTAACTACGTGGAGTGTCCTTAATAATTTCACAAATAGACTCTTACCAAATATTTTCCGTGGCTCCTGTCCTTTGACATTTGGAATGACTCACCAGCTAGCTATTCATTAACCACTTTGAGATAATAAAACCAAAGAAGATGAAGAGGGAAGGTACAAATCAATATGTTTGATCCTAAATATAGAGTTGTGTTTGCCTGTTCTAATTTCAGAAATCTACCCTTATCTGGCTAATCTAATAACAAATAAATGCCACCTGTGCCCATTGATGTATTTTAATAGAAACACATAAACTATTTTGGTGACTTACTTGAACTCATGTAGTGTATAGTGAGTCCAGCTATTTTCTTCTTGTCTTTCTATTTTTATTCTTATTGTTCTTTTCTTGGTTGAGTGGAAGTTAACCACCCCAATTAAAATGGGGGGATTTAAAAAAAATAAACTTCTGTAACAGAATGTTTGGGAGTTGTAAAAGTTTTTCATTGAAAAAAATCAGAATTTAAGATCATTGTGTTCAATGCTGGGGTCAGAAATCAGGGTCAGCAAAGCTTGCAAAAACAGATTTATTTTAGCACTTTCATTAGAGCAGCACTGTATTTTGTGTTATTTTTTATTTTATAATTAATTTAATTTTATATATCATCTACAGATTCCCTGGTAATCCCTCCTCCTGCTCCCCTGCCCTCCTCCCATTCCACCCCCATTCACATCTCCTGCAAGTACTCCCCTGAGGTTTCCGTTCAGCATTGTAGATTCAGTCAATGGAGGTCCAGTCCCCTCCTCCCTTCACCCAGGCTGAGCAAAGTGTCCATGCATAGACCCCAGGCTCCTCAAAGCCAGCTCAGGCAAAAAGAACATGTCCTAGCCCCACTGCCTGGGGGCCTCCCAAACAGTTCAAGCTAATCAACTGTCTCACTTATCTAGAGGACCTGATCCAATTGTGGGCTCCTCAGCTATTGTTTCATAGTTCATGTGCTTCCACTAGGTGGGCTATTTGTCCCTGTGCTTTTTCCAACCATGGTCTCAATATCTCTTGCTCATATAATCCTACTCTCTCTCACTGATTGGACTCCCAGATCTCCATCTGGGACTTGGGTGTGGATCTCTGCATCTGCTTCCATCAGATAGATGAGAGTTCTATCATGACAGTTAGGGTGTTGGGCCATCCAATCACCAGAGTAGGTCAGTTCAGGCACTCTCTCGACCATTTCCAATAGTCTAAATTTGTGGATTTCTGGGGACCTCTCTAGCACTTTGCTTCTTCCTATTCCCATGGGGTTATCATTTATCATTGTATCTCTTTCATTATTTTCCTCCTTCATTCCTGATCCAGCTGAGACCTATTGCTCCCATAAGCTCTTTCCCCTGACCCTTGTCCTTCACCCTCCCCCCCCCCCAGCTATCTGTATGGGTTTCCTCATGTAGATCTCATCTATTTGTCTGTCACTGGGCAATTCCTGTGTCTTTCTCAGGGTCCTCTTTACTAGGTGACCTCCCTGAAGTTGTGAGTTGCAGTCTGGTTATCGTTTGCTTCACATCAAGTATCCACTTATGAGTGATTACATATATATACCCAAGGAATGCTCAATCATACCACAAGTGCTCAGCTATGTTTGTAGCAGCATTGTTTGTAATAGCCAGAACCTGGAAACAAGCTAGATGCCCTTCAACTGAAGAATAAATAAAATATGGTACTTATACACAATGGAGTACTACTCAGCAGAGGAAAAAAATGACTATATATGTGATATAAGGCCTTTATCAGGTGAGAATTTTTGTTTTATATAACTAATTATATCCACTGTGTATATTTTGGATATGAGACTATTATGAGATGTGAGTTTTTCTTCTATTTATCTGATTTCTTGTGTTTAATAAGTATATTTTGGATATTGGACCATTACTGAAGAGAAATTTCATTTTTTTCTAATTCCTTTGTTCCATGTGTATATTTTAGATGTTAGAATTTTAACAGATTAGAATTTTTGATTTATATATCTGATTTATTCCATTCAATATGTTTAATTTGTATCTTAGACCTACCAGTGAGAATTTGGTTATTTCTAATTTTTTAATATCAGTATATATATACTTTGGATATTAGAACTTTATCAGTTGACAATATTTGTTTTATTACCTGTTATCTTGATTTTAATATGTATATTTTGTATATGAGACTTTTATGTATTTCTGGTGCCATAGAGAAAGGGACTGTCTGAAATGTAGTTGTGATGACATGGGGAAAGGCACCTTGGGAAATATAGTTTTGGGGACACATAGAAGGCACTGTGAGAAATGTAGCTCTGATATTGTAAATAAAGGAACTTTGTAATATGTAGTCATGATGAAGAAGTGAAAGTCACTATGGGAAATATATTTATGATAATATACAGAAAAGTACTTTGGAAAGTATAGTTCTGATGAAGTAGAGAATGGCACTGTGGGAGATGGTGTTCTGATGATGGGGTGAAAGGAACTGTGGAAAATGTAGTTCTTATGAGGTAGATAATGGAACTGTTGGAAATGATGTTCTGATGACCTAGATGCAGACACTATTGGAAAAGGGTTGTTGATTACATTGAGAAAGACACTGTGGGAAATGTAGTTCTGATGACGCACAAAAAGGCTGTGTAGGAAATGTAGTTCTGATTACATAGAAACAGGAAGTGTGGGAAATGTAGTTCTGATGATGTAAATAAAAGAATTGTGGGAAATGTAGTTCTGTTGAGGCAGAGAAAGGCAGTGTTGGAAATGTAGTTCTAATGACATAGGGAAAGGCTCTGCGGGAAATACAGTTCTGATGACAGAGAGAAAGCCATGTTGAGAAATATCAGTCTGATGAAGCAGACAATGGAACGGGGCAAAATGTAGCTCTGTCACATACAGAAAGGCACTGTGGGAAATGTAGTGATAATTACATAGAGAAAGCAAGTATGGGTAATGCAGTTCTAATATCATGAGGAAAGGAACTGTGAGAAATGTAGTTCTGAGGACATAGAGAAAGAAACAGTGGGAAATGTAGTTATGATGACAAGCAGAAAGGTACTGTGGACACTGTAGTCCTCATGACATAGTGAATGGAAGTGTGGGATATGTTGTTCTATTGTCATAGAAACAGGCTACTATGGGAAATATATTTCAGATGACACTGAGAAAGGCACTGTGGGAAATGTAGTTCTGATGACATAGCGAAAGGAACTTTGGGTAATATAGTTCTGATGAGATGGAGAAAGGCACTATTGAAAATGTAGTTCTGATGACATAAAGCAAGAAACTGTGAAAAATGTAGTACTCTGACATAGAGAAAGGAAGTGTGGGAAATGTTCTGATGATGTAGATCAATTAACTGTGGGAAATGTAGTTCTGATGACATAGAGAAAGAAAGGTGGAAAATGTAGTGCTATGACATAGAGAAAGGCACTGTGGGAAATGTAGTTCTGATATGGTAGAGAAAGGGAGTGATGGAAATGAATTTCTGGTGATACAAAGAAATTTAGTGTGGGTTATATAGTGATGATAAGATGGATAAAGGCACGGTGGGAAATGTAGTTCTGTTGATGTAAATAAAGGACCTGTGGGAAATGTAGTTCTGAAGACATAGTGAAAGACAATGTGGGAAATGCAATTTTGATGACAAGGAAAAAGGCACTGTGCGAAATGTAGTTCTAGTGACACAGAGAAAGGCACTGTGGTAAATGTTCTTCTGATGACATAGAGAAAGGCACTGTGGTAAATGTTCTTCTGATGACATAGAGAAAGATACTGCAGGAATTGTTGATCTAGTGAAACAGACAAAGGAACTTTTGGTGATGTAGTTCTGATGAGAAGGAGAAAGGACATGTGGGAAAGTATTTCTGATATCATAGAGAAAGGAATTGTGGGAAATAATTTTATGATGTCATAGATAAAGGCAATGAGGCAAATGTAGTTCTGAGGTCACAGTGAGAGACACTGTGGAAAGATATATTCTGATGTTATAGAGAAAGCCCTGTAAGATGTGGATTTGATGAACCAGAGAAAGGCACTGTGGAAAATGTAGCTCTGGTGATACAGAGAAAGGCACTGTGGGAAGTGAATTATTGATGATGTAGATAAAGGCATGCTGAGTAATGTAGTTTTGATGGCATAGAGACAGGCTCTGTGGAAAATGAAGTTCTGTAGTCACCAAAGAAGGTACTGAGGAAAATGTAGTTCTTTTGAATTATATAAAGGAACAGTGGGAAATGAGGTTCTGATGACATAGAGAAAGGCACTGTGGGAAATGTAGTTCTGTTGATGTAAATAATAAAAATGTGGAAAATGAAGTACTGATGACATAGATTAAGAAATTTGAAAATGTACTTTTGGTGTCATAGAGAAAGAAACTGTGAGAAATGTAGTTCTGGTGATGTAAATAAAGTAACTTTGGTAAATGTCAATATGATGAAGCAGAGAAAGGCACTATGGTAAATGTAGTTCTGATGTCAAAGAGAAAGGCATTGTGGGAAATTTAGTTCTGATGGCATAGAAAAAGGCACTGTGGAAAACGTTGTTCTGAGAATATAGAGAAAGGAACTCTGGAAAGTTTAGTTATGATGACATAGAGAAAAGCACAGTGGGAAATGTAGTATTGATGTCACACAGACAGTTACTGTGGGAAATGTAGTTCTGTTGGCACAGAGAAAGGAACTGTGGGAAATATATTTATGATTTCATAGGTAAAGG
Organism: Onychomys torridus; assembly: GCF_903995425.1. Lineage (NCBI taxonomy): Eukaryota > Metazoa > Chordata > Mammalia > Rodentia > Cricetidae > Onychomys > Onychomys torridus. Next base: position 16,346 of record NW_023412527.1, read on the forward strand.
CACTGTGGGAAATGTAATTCTGAGGTCACAGTGACAGTCACTGTGAAAAAATATGCTCTGATAATAAAGAGAAAGGCCCTGTAAGCAGTGATTTTGATGAACCAGAGAAAGGCACTGTGGGTAATGTTGTTCCTGATGATGTAGAGAAAGGAACGTTGGAAAATGTTGTTTTGATGACATTGAAAAAGGCACTGTGGGAAATGTAGTTCTGTTGTCATACAGAAATGAAGTGTGGGAAATGTAGTTCTGATTTCAAAGAGAAAGAAACTGTGGGAAATGTAGTTATGATGATTTAAATAAAGGAACTTTGGCAAATGTAGCTCTGATGACACTGGAAGAGACATTGTGGGAAATGTAGTTCTGATGATATTGAAAAAGGCACTGAGGGAAATTTAGTTCTGTGACTTAGAGAAAGGCACTGTGGGAAATGTAGCTCTGATGAGATGAAGAAAGTCACTGTGAAAAATGTACTTCTGTGACTTAGAGAAAGGCATTGTGGGCAATTAGTTCTAATGACACCAAGAAAGGCACAGTGGAAATGTAGTTGTGATGAAGCAGAGAAAGGCACTGTCGGAAGTGTAGTTCTGATAACATAGAGATAATCACTGTGTGAAGTATTATTATGCTGAAGTAGAGAAAGGAATTGTGGGAAATGTAGTACTGAAGATGTAGATAAAGGAACTGTGGGAAATGTAGTAATGAAGACTTAGATAAAAGAATTATGGAAAATGTCATTTTCATGATATAGAGAAAGGCAGTGTGGAAAAGAAAGTTCTGAAGACGAAGAGAAAGACACTGTAGAAAATGTCTTTGGGATGACACAACAATAATCTGTGATGACATAGAGAAAGGAATTGGGGAAAATGAAGTTGTGATGCCATGAAAAAAGGAACAGTGGGTAATGTAGGTATGAAGATATAGAAAAATGCACTGTAGGAAATGTCATTGTGATGAAAAGTGAAAGGCAATGTGGGAAATATATTTCTGTGACATATAGAAAGGCACTGTGGGAAATGTTGTTCTGATGATGTATTGAAAGGAACTGTGGGAAAAGTAGTGCTGATGATGTAGAGAAAGGCCCTGTATGATGTGATTATTATAAAACAGAAAAAAGCACTCTGGGTAATGTAGTTCTGGTGACACAGAGTAACGTACTGTGGGTAATGTTGTTATGATGACATAGAGGAAGGAACTGTGATATATGTAGTTCGAGGAAGGGTGGGAATTGTAGTTCAGACAACAGTATAAAAGGAACTGTCATTAATGTCAGTCTGATAAAACAGAGAAAGGCACTGTGGGAAATAAAGTTCTGATATCATAGAAAAAAGAGCTGTGGGAAATGTATCTAATGACAGAGAAAGATACAGTGGGTAATATAGTTCTGATTAAGTAGAGAATGACACTGTGGGAATTGTAGTTCTGGTCACATAGAAAAAAGCAATATGGAAAATGAAGTTCTTATGTCATAGAAAAATGATGTGTGGGATATGAAGTTCAGATGTCTTAGAGGAAGAATCTGTGGGGAATGTAGTTCTGGTGACACAGAGAAAGGCACTGTGGTAAATGTCATTCTGATGTTGTAGAGAAAGGAAAGGAGGGAGATGTTGATCTGATGTCAGAGAGAAAGGCACTGTGGGAAATGAAGTTCTAATGGTGTAGAGAAAGGCATTGCAAGAAATGCAGATCTGATGACTTAAAGAAAGGAATGTAGGAAATGAATTTATGGTGATGCAGAGAAAGGAACTGTGGGAAATGTAGATCTGATGAAGTAGAGAAAGGATCTATGGGAAATGTTATTCTGATCATATAGTAAAAGGAACAGTGGGAAATGTAGTTCTGATGCGATGAAAAAAAGGAACAGTATTAAATAAAGTTCTGATGACATAAAGACAAACTGTAGGAAAAGTTGTTGTGATGACATAGAGAAAGGCCACTGTGGGAAATGTAGTTCAAATGACATGAAGTAAAGCACTGTGGAAAATGTAATTTTTTGATGTATAAAAAGTCACTGTGAAAAATGCGGTTCTGATGTCATACAAAAAGGCACTGTGGGTAATGTAGTTATGATGACAAGGAAAAAGGCACTGTGGGAAATATAGTTCTGAGGAAACAGAGTAAGGAACAATGAAAATTGTAGTTGTGAAGATGAGAAGAACAGTACTGTGGACAATGTAGTTCTCATGATGCAGTGCAGGGAACTGTGGAAAATGTTCTGGTGTCATAGAAACAGGCCACTATGAGAAATGTATTTCAGATGACACTGAGAAAGGCACTGTGGGAAATGGAGTTCTGATGATATAGGGAAAGGCACTGTGGGAAATGGAGTTCTGGTGACCTACACATAGGAAATTTGGGAAATAAAGTTCAGATGATCCCAAGAAAGGAACTGTGGGTAATGCTGATCTGATGAAACATATAAAGGCACTGTGAGAAATGTATTTCTGTGAAATAGGGAAAGGCACCATGGGAAATGTAGTTATGATGACACAGAGAAAGGAACTCTGGGAAATGTAGTTCTAAAGTACCAAAGAAAGACACTTTGAGAAATTTAGGTTTCATGACAGAGACCAAGGTACTGTGGGAACTGTCAATCTGATGGAACAGACAAAGGCACTGTGGGAAATGTAGTTCTGATGACATAGAAAAAGGAACTGTGGGAAAGGTAGTTCTGATAAAGCAGAGAAAGTCACTGTGGGGAATGTAATAATGATGACACCAGGAAAAGAACTTTGATTAATGTAGTTCTGATGATGTAGAAAAAGGCACTGAGGGAAATGTAGAACTGATGTCATAGAGAAAGGGACTGTGGGAAATATAGTGTTGATGACACAGAGAAAGGCAGTGGGAAGTGTAGTGATGATCAAGTAGAGAAAGTACCTGTGAGAAATGTAGTTCTGATGATGTTAATAAAGGAAGGAACTTTCACATATATATTTCTGATGACTAAAGAAAGGTACTTTGGAAAAAGTAGTTCTGATGAAGCAGAGAATGGCAAGGGGAAATGAAGTCCTGTCATATAATGGAAGGCACTCTGTGAAATGTAGTTCTGATGATATAGAGAAAGGGACAGTAGGAAATGTAGTAGTAATGACAGAGAGAAAGGAACTTTGGAAATTGTAGTTCTGATGAAGCAGAGAATGGCAGTGTGGAAAATGTAGTTCTGTCAAGTAGTGAAAGGTACTCTGGGAAATGTAGTTCTGATGACATAGTGAAAGGAACTGTGGGAAAGGTACATATGATGATGTAGACATAGGAACTCAGGGAAATGAGGTTCTGATGATATAGATACAGATATTTTAAAAAATGTGGTGGTGATTATATATTGAAAGGCCCTGTGTGAAATGTACTTATGGTGACACAAAGAAAGGAACTATAGGTAATCAGTTCTGATGAGATGCAGAAAAGCACATTGGGAAATGTAGTTCTTATGGCACATAGAAAGAAACTATGGGAAATGAAGTTCTGATTATGTAGAGAATGGAACTGTGGGAAATGTAGTTCTGATGATACACATAGGAACTCTGGGAAATGTAGTTAAGATACACAAAGATAAAAGAAAGGTGGGTAATGTATTTCTGATGACAGAGAGACAGACACAGTGGGGAAATGTAGTTCTGTGACATAAAGAAAGGCA
>NW_023412528.1:0-8526 GCF_903995425.1 Onychomys torridus
CTGGGAGCACATGAGTGTGAGTGCGGTGCTCATCAGAGCTTCTTTCTTAATGGCAAAGGTGGGTAGAAATTTAAGAACAATTTGGCCATATCTATGACATGGTTACAGGTCATGGAAACAATGTTGAAAAGCCTGCTGAGAACCACAAATGAGACATAATAAATCTTATAGGCCAAAGTAGTAGATATCCCAGAATGAGGTGTTGATAACCCTGACTCTAATAGCTAAAAATTGGGACGACATGCTTCATTAAAATAGCCAATAACACCACGTACATTATATACTGAAATTCAGATGAAATGGTGCAAGTCATGTTCACAAGAATTTGTAACAGAACTCCTGGTGGTAATATACTTCCCAGAATCCAATGCAAGCAGGCTGAACAATTTTGCCCAAACACAAGTAAAGTCTGCTTGCAAGGATTATTCCAAACCCCAATATAAGAGGCTACAAAAGAAGCCAGTCTGTCTGATGATCCACTCCATCACATCAACAAATCAGAAGATGAGTTTGAAGAAGTACAGATTCAATCCAGAAACACAGGGGAAGTGAGATAACAGAATAAGGCAGAAACGCATGACTTTGGAAGGACTCCCCATTGCATCATGTTTTGGACGACAATTTCATAGTACTCTTTTAATGCAGAAATGTTCATATTTATTGACCAGGAATTTCAATACTTGGGTTTAATGTTGAGATAAGAGTTTTCAATATAGATGTAAGGTGATGCTTATTTCATCTCTGTTTATGAAGCAGAAATTACATGAATAACTTGAATGAGAATACTAATCAGAAGAACACTCAAGTTGTCATTTCCCTACATTGTAGTATAATACTGCGTGATCTTTACAAGAGTAGGTTAATCTGTCTGAACTATTAGAAAAGAGAAGCAAAAAGAAATAATATTCTTGGCATGCCTGTTTATGGACATGGAAAGTGATAATATAATAAAAGACACACAAAAAGACATACCTAAGGAAAGCACTTGAGTAAGGGAGACATTGTCATTCTTGTTTTTATACTTTTCTGATATGTTTACATCATTTAAAATGCTATGTGTTTCTCTAAAATTGACAGCAGAATGAACATGACTCTATAGATCTATATGTCATAGTGCTGGAGATACAGATCGGTGTATAAGAGAATTTATTTAGGAATCTTTGTAGAAGCAATGTTTGTAAGTGAATGGAGAAACTATGGAGATATGACAGGTTCAGCCAAGAGGGTTTCAACGTGCCTAAGACACTACTCAGTTCTCTGTAAAGCTGGGAAGGAGACAAAAACAATTTTGAAGGGAATGTTCAATGGACCATTTATCCTGCTTGTGATTAATGCTTGAAAGTTGAGAACTGTGCAAAGGAAGGCAGCAGTGATGGGTGTCTTCTGAAGGAATCTATCAGTGTAAGTGTTACAGCTCACAAGGGAAAGATATCCTGGTAGTCAGAAGCCAAGGCATATTGGAAATGTTACAGCTCTGAAGGGAAAGGTATCTCAACACATGTGTTACAGCTCTGTTCTGGTGAGAAATGTTTTCCCAAGAAAAGTGTTACATGCCTTGCTCTGAGAAATGTTTTGCTAATTCAAATATATCAACTTTGCTCTATCAGGGAAGGGTTTCTCCAGCAAGGTTGTTAAAGCCCTATTCCACTCTGCTCCAGAGAAGTGTTACAACTCTGCTTAGCCTACCCAGAGTGTAACAATTAGGCTCCAGCTAGGGAAAGTTTACCCAGCCAGAGTTACAGTTATGCTCTGGTTCTGCTCTTCTCTGGTGAGAGCCTTTACAGGTCTGCTCTGCTCTGGCAAACATTTTTATAGCTCTGCTCTGCTAAATGAGTTTTCCCACAGAAATATGGCAGTTCTGCTGTGCTCTGGTGAAACAAAGTTGTTACAACAAACCTTACTCAAGGGATTTATTGGGAGGGAGGAATCCTGGAAAGTGGTTGCCTCTGCTTGGCCAGGGTGGGAGGAGGCAACCTCAAGATGAACACATGTATATATAGGGCTTATATACAGTTTCTTAGTGGCAGAGATTTACAGGGTGGAGATTAGGAGGATCTCAATTCCTGAGCTTGCAACAATTTCAGAGATTGGTTGAATTTTATACTCAGGGATTGTTTGGATTTCAATTCCTGAGTTTCTTAGGATCAGGTTGTGGTTTTTGGGATCTAGCCTCAGGGCCAAAGTGTTCTTCTACTGGCCTTTTTTACCCCATAGTTAGTCATTCAAAAACCCACCAGCAGGAGGGATCTGTTGTCTATCAGGAAGATCACAAAGCCTTGTGCCTTTCAAGGCACAAGGCCTGTGTAATATCTCAGAGGAGCACCAAGCTTATTTGAATCCACTAGCAATGTCTTCTATAGTATAAATTTCAGAGGCCAGTAGTATATATCTCAATTTCGGGAGATGTTTCAGACACTATATTCATAAAGAATTCCAGATATATTCTGTCCTAAGGAGAATGTTGCCTGATTCAACTGTCATTTTGCTCTTCTGTACTCTGTTGGACCCTCTGAATGTGGAAATCAGGAATTAAACAGTATAATGAATTTTTAAGCTTTCATGATGTACTTTGTTGCCAAAGTCATTAAGTTCTGATGGAAACATTTTATATATCTGGATATGTAAGCAGATGAGTCAGACAGCCACAATATCATGCCTACCTCTGTGTTGAGCCTTAAATGTCTATGCTCCTTGTTTGGAGGCACGATTCATATGAAAGCATTCAATTTTTTGGCATAGGATTAATGCTGCTATGAACATAAAGAGGTGATTGTATCTTTCAGAACCTTCTTTCTTTTCTTAATAATTTAATACTTTTTCATTTTCAATTTTCTTCATTAAGAAATTTTCTACTCACTCCACATACCATCCACATATCCCCCCTCCTCCGTCCTCGCACCCCCCCAGCTCTATTTCCCAAGCCACCCTGCATCCCCACATCCCCCAAATCAAGGTCCTCCATGGGGAGTCAGCAGAGCCTAGCACACTGAGCCTACGCAAGTCCAAGCCCCTTCCCACTGCACCATGGCTGTGAAAGGCATCACATCACAGGCACTGCATTCCCAGAACTCTGTCCACAGACCAGGGACAAATCCCCATCCCCCTGCCTGGGTGCCCCCCATGCAGTTCTAGCCAAACAAGCATCTTCCATATGCAGAGGGCCTAGTCCAGTCTCATGGGGGTTTTACAGCTCATGGGCTTCCATTAGTGTGGCCATTCATCTCTGTACATCTTCCCATCATGCTCTTCATGTCTCCTGCCTGCAAAGTCCCTCCTCTCTCTCATCAGTTGGATTCCTGGAGCTCAGCCCGGTGCCTGGCTATAGATCTCAGCATCTGCCTCTATCAATCACTGCACAAAGACTCTATGATGACAGTTAGGTTATTACCTAGACAAGTCACCATAGTAGACCACTCCAGCACCCTCTGGACCACTGTCAGCAGTAAAAGGTGGGGTCATTCTTGTGGATTTCTGAGAGATTCTCCAAAACCTGCCTCTTCCTATTATCATGATGTCCTCATCTATCATGGTATCTCCCTCCCTGCCTGCTGCAGGCCACAGGAATGTGTCATAAGAACTCAGCTGGTTATGGCAAAGTCACTACCTGGTGGGATCATGGAATTCCTCCAGAGGAAGCCAAATTCCAAGGAGGTTTTGGTGTTATTTGGCTTGTTATCAGCTGTATTCTGTTATGAAAATCATATGTGCCTTCATAGTTTTCCCAACTGACTTTTCCCTAGAAGGGCTAACAGTGTGGACTCTGGACCTACATATTCCAGGAATTTGGAGAACAGCATCAGGAAAGGCTTTTTCTGGAATCAGATATCTCCCTTAGCCACTTTCAAGGACCAACACGAGTCACCACCTAGGTTGACACCCAACTTTTAAGGACTAACAGTGATAAGAGCCCACATGCAAGTCTCCTGGCTAAAGGTAAACTCCACAAGGAGACATTGCCTAGGTGAGGTGGATGTTAAGTAATAGCTTTACACAATTTATCTCGGACCCTCCCTTCAAATACAGGGACTTCAGGTTACAGGATGGAGAAGAGAAAAGAGAAGAGAGAATGGAAGAACAAGATGGGTAAGAACTTTAGAGGAACAAACTGAGATGGGGAAGAACTAGATTGAAGTGCTAGAAGAGTGTAATAGAGGAACAAGATGGAAGATGAGGAAGAGCCAGATGGGGAAAAACAAGATGAGGAAAAACAAGATGAGGAAGAGCCAGATGAGAGAGAAGGAGATGGAAGAGGAGCTGATAGGGGAAAGAACCATATGGATGAGAACCTAGAAGGGATAGAACTAGATGAAGGAATAAAGATAGAAACTAGAGGAGACAATAGATAAATATAGAGAGAAATCAGGCAAGAAAGGAGCTAGACATGAAAGCAGAATAGAAGTGGAGTACAGAAAAAACTATCACAGAATAATAAATTGTATGAACTAAGGAGTTTTGTGTACATAGATTTGTATCTTTTCATCAAAAATTAATTATCAGGTGGTTGTAGATTCTTCCCGGAACCTGAGAGGGGACTATCAAGGAGCTGGACCCCCATAGCCCTCGATAAATGCTCACCCATTCTATCCCTATTCCAGCTCAACCCCCCCATTTCCCTATGTACTCCTCCCCCACTCCTCACCCTCTATCACTCCCCCACTACCAGTCAGATCTTGTAGATCTCATCTCCTTTTCTTTTGCTGGGCCATTCATGTGTCCCTCCTATGGTCTTTTCCTGTTAGCTAGACTCTCTGGAGCTGTGGGTTGCAGTCTGGCCATCCCTTCTCTCATATCTAATATCCACTTATTAGTGAGTACATACTATGTTTTTCCTTCTGAGTCTGGGTTACCTCACTCAGGATGATATTTTCTTGTAGTTGGAGAGCTTCTCTCCAGCCCCCGCCAAGCCCTGTTAGTCCAACAACCCACTTATAATTCAAACACACAGACATTCATATTATTTAATCTGCTTGGCTATTAGCTCAGGCCTACCACTTTCTAGCTGTTACTCTTATATTTAGCCCATTTCTATTAATCTATACTTTGCCACGTGCCTCATGGCTTACCATTACCTTATCTTTTTCTTGTCAGGGCGACAGCTGGCAGTCTCTCTCTGCCTTCCACTTCCCATCATTCTCCTCCTCCTTGTCCTGCCTACCCTGTCCTTCCTGCTGGACTACTTGCCAATCAGTACTTTATTTTACCCAATCAGAGCAACACATTTGACATACAGAACATCCCACAGCATTTTCTAGTTACATTCAATTGACTGCAAATGTCATGATATCATTGTATTTTTGCTGCTGAGTAGTACTCCATTGTGTATATATGCCACAATTTCTTTATCCATTCTTCAGTTGAGGGGCATCTAGGTAGTTTCCATGTTCTTGCTATTATGAATAATGCTGATATCAACATAGCTGAGCATGTGTCCTTGACGTAAAATTGTACATTCCTTGGGTAAATGCCCAATAGTGGTATAGCTGGATCTTGAGGAAGATTTATCCTCCATTTTCTGAGAAACCATCATATTGATTTCAAGAGTGGCTGTACAAGTTTGCATTCCACCAAGAGTGGAGCAATGTTCCCCTTGCTCCACATCCTCTCCAATATAAGCTGTCTTCAGTGTTTTTTGTCTTAGCCATAGAGACAGGTATAAGATAATCTCTCAGAGTTGTTTTGATTTCCATTTCCATGATGACTAAGGATGTTGAGCGATTTCTTAAATATCTTTAAGCTATATGAGATTCTTCTGTTGAGAATTCTCTGTTAAGCTCTGTAGCCCATTTTTTAATTGGATTGTTCAATATTTTGAAGTCTAGCTTTTTGGGTTCTTTATATATTTTGGAGATCATCCCTTTGTCTGATATGGAGTTGGTGAAGATATTTTCCCATTCTGTAGGCTGTCATTTTGTCTTACTGTCCATGTCCTTTGCTCTACAAAAGTTTCACAGTGTCAGGAAGTCCCATTTATTATTTTTTGCTCTCAGTGTCTGTGTTACTGGTGCTATATTTAGGAAGTGGTCTCCTGTGCTGATGCCTTAAAGTTCAGTGTAACTGGATTTATGTTGAGGTCTTTGATCCACTTGGACTTGAGTTTTGTGCATGGCAAAAGATATGGATCTCTTTGCAACCTTCTGCATATTTACATCCAATTATGCCAGCACCATTTGGTAAAGATGCTTTCTTTTTTCCCTGATACTGTTTTGGCTTCTTTGTTGAAAACCATATGTTCATAGGTATGTGGATTAATGTAAGGATCTTCAATTAGATTTCATTAGTCCACATGTCAGTTTTTATGCCAGTACCAAGCTGTTATTATTACTATAACTCTATAGTAAAACTTGAATTCAGGGATCATGAAGCCTCCAGAGCTTGCTTTATTATACAGGATTCTTTCAGCTATCCTAGGTTCTTTTGTTTTCCATATAAAGTTAAGTATTGTTCTTTGAAAGTCTGTGAAGAATTGTTTCAGGATTTTGATGGGGATTGCATTGAGTCTGTAGATTGCTTTTGGTAAGATTGTCATTTTTACTATGTTAATCCTACCTATCCATGAGCATGGGAGATCTTTCCATTTTCTGATATCTTCTTCAATTTCTTTCTTCAGTGACTTAAACTTCTTATCATACAGGTCTTTCACTTGCTTAGTTAGAGTTACCCCAAGTTATTGGATATTATTTGTGGCTATTATAAAGTGTGATGGTTTTATGATTTCTTTTTCAGCCCATTTATCATTTGTATATAGGAGAACTACTGATTTTTTTAGTTAATCTTGTATCCTGCCACATTGATGAAGGTGTTTAACAGCTGTTGGAGTTCCTTGGTCAAATATTTGGGGTCACTTACATATACTATCATATCATCTGCAAATAGTGAAAATTTGAATTCTTCCTTTCCAATTTGTATACCCTATATTTCCTTTTGTTGTCTTATTGCTCTAGCTAGAATTTCAAGTACTATGTTGAATAAGTATGGTGATAGTGTACAGCCTTGTCTTGTTCCTGATTTTAGTGGAATTGCCTTGATTTTCTCTGCATTTAATTTGATATTGGCAGTCGGCTTGCTGTAAATTGCCTTTATTATGTTTTTTTTTTTATGTTCCTTATATTCCTAATCTCTCTAGAACCTTTATCATGAAGGAGTGTTGGATTTTGTCAAAGGTTTGTTCACCATCTAATGAGATGATCAAGTGGTTTGTTTCTTTCAGTTTGTTTATATGGTGTATTACATTGATAGTCCTTCATATGTTGAAACATCCATGCATCCCTGGGATGAAGCCTACTTGGTCATGCTGGATAATTTTTTATGTGTTCCTGGATTTGGTTAGCCAGTATTTTATTTGCATCAATGTTTATGAGGAAGATTGATCTATAATTCTCTTTCTTTGTTGCATGTTTGTGTGGTTGATGTATCAGGATAACTGTAGTCTCATAAAATGAGAACAAAAATAAGCAAGCTTTTCTAGGATGAAGAGATGCCAGAAAATAATCAAACTGAAGGCTGAAATCAATAAAATAAGAAAAGAGAACAGTACAAAGAATCAATGAAACAAAGAGTTGGTTCTTTGAGAAAATCAACAAGATAGACACACCCTTATTCAAACTAACCAAAAGGCAGAAAGTCAGTATCCAAATTAACAAAATCAGAAGTGAAAAGGGAAAAATAACAAGACATTGAAGAAATCCAGAGAATCATCAGATCATACTTCAGAAACCTGTCCTGCACAAAATTTGAAAATCTAAAAATATAGTCAATTTTCTGGATAGGTACCACATACTGAAATTAAATAAAGACCAGATAAACAATTTAAATAGACCCATAAACCCTAAGGAAATAGAAGTCATCATTAAAAGTCTCCAAATCAAAAAAAAAAAAAAAAGCCTGGAGCTAGATTTTTTCAGTTAAGAATTCTACCAAAATCTCAAAGAAAGCTAATACCAATAATTTTCAAATTGTTCCACACAATAGAAACAATAGTAACATTGTCAACTTCTATTTGTGAAGCTACAGCTACCCTGTTAACCAAAAAACACAAAGACCCAACAAAGAAAAAGAAATACAAAACAAGCTCATCATGAACATGGATGAAAAAGTACTTAGTAAAATACTAGCAGACCAAATCTAAGAACACATCAAAAAAATCATCCACCATGATCAAGTAGGCTTCACCTCAGAGATGCAGGTATGGTACAACATACAAAAAATCTAAATGTAAACCACCATAAACAAACTGAAAGAAAAAAACATATGAACATCTCATTGGATGCTGAAAATGCTTTTGACGAAATCCAACATCCTTTCATGATAAAGGTCTTGGAGAGATCAGGAATACAAGGAACATAAAGACACCTTACAGCAAGCCGACAGCCAACATGAAATTAAATGGGGAGAAACTCAAAGAGATTCCACTAAAATCAGGAACAAGACAAGGCTGTACACTCTCACTTCCAGTCTGAGGAAATAGGATCAGTTGAGGAACTGGCAAGGTGAGGAAGATGTGGCTTGTTCTGCTTCTCTGATATTCCA
>NW_023412529.1:0-15288 GCF_903995425.1 Onychomys torridus
GTTGGACTCATTTCCAGCGATTCCATTTCAGTACAATCTAGGATGGTTCGAGAAACTTTAACATTTCCATCTGCCTCTCAGGTAAACTTCCAGGAAGTTCTTGATGACACCATCACTGATGGATTGGACTCCGTTTCCAGGATTCCTTTCAGCAGCATTAGAAGGGTTCTATAAACTTACACTTTCCCAGTCATTGCCCCTTCGAGGAGTATCATAGGATCCCCTTTCCGATAGAGCATTGCTTCATGTTGTACTCCATTTCCAGAATGGTGTTTCTCCGTATTGCTTGTGGTATTCCAAACTACATTTCCCGTCAGGACACTTTTATCATTTCCCAGGATGCCTTTCCTTATAACATCTGTGTTTTATACTCCATTTGTCAGGATGTCTTTCACTACACCATATTGACTCCATTTCCCAGGAGCGCCTTTCTCGCGGCACCGATGATATGTTGTACTCCATTTGCTCAGGTGTCATTGTTGTCTCAGGAGTTTCCACTTTTTTCTTTAGCAGGTGTCCGGCCTCAGCAAGTGAACTGACTTTTGGCAGGGTTGGCTGCCTCAGCAGTATGGCATTGGGGGTTCAGGGTCAAGAGGTCAGGATCAGGGGTTAGAGTTAATAGTTAGGGCTTGGGTTAGGGTCAGGGTCAGTTGGTCAGAGTCATGGGTTAGGGTTAGCGTTAGGGTTGTTTTTTGGATTTTTCAGTTCAGGATCAGAGATTAGTGTCAGGGGGTCATGGTCAGGATCACGGGGTTAATCTTAGGGTTATGCTAGGTTAGTGTTAGGGTTAAGTTAGGGTTATTGGTTAGGGTTATGTTAGGGTTAGGGTTATGTTAGGTTAGTGTTATGTTTAGGATAGGTTAGAGTTTGGGGTTAGGTTAGGTTAGCTTAGGTTTAAGTGTTACAGATTTTTAGGTTGTGAATTAGGCATTAGGGTTAGGGTCAGACTTTCATTTCTTGTGGTTATGGTTATGGTTATGGTTATGGGTTATAAGTTCTTGGAATCAGGGTTTGAGGAGTTTGTGAGTAGGGTCAGTGTTAAGATCGGGTTAAGGTTATGGGTTAGGGGTCTTTTGGTTATTGTTGGGGGAGTTTGTGGTTAGGGTTAAGGTTAGATTTATGTTGGGTCATGTTAAAGTAGGGGAGTTTGTGGTTAGGTTTGGGTTAGATTTAGCCTTTGGGTCAGGTTAGTGTAGGGGAGTTTTTGGTTTGCGTTACAGTTTGATATGGGCTTGGGATCAGGTTAGGGTTAGGGTGGGGAGTTTGTGTTTAGGGTTAGGGTTAGATTTAGGCTTGGAGTCAGGTTAGGGTAGATTAGTTTGTGGTTAGGTTTAGGGTTTAATTTAGGCTTGGGGTCAGGTTAGAGTTTGGGTAGGTGAGTTTGTCATTTGGTTTTTGTTAGGGTTAGATTTAGGGTCATGTTAATGTTAGTATTATGTTTAGTGTTTGGGTCATGTTAGGGTGAGGGTGAGGTTATGGTTAGGGTTAGGACTTCTGTCATGATTCCATTAGGGAAAGGCAGTTTGTGGTTAGGGTTATGTGTTCAGTTAGTCGTTGGGGTTATTTGTTAGTTCAAACTGTGACCTTTGCCCTCCTCACGTGTCCTGTTCCCTCTTTATACCATCAGTCGGCTTCCCATGATGTATTTCTCTATGACATCACCACATATGGACTACATGTCTCCATATCCCTTTCTCTATGACATCATTACATATGAGCTACATTTCCTGTAATATTTTCTCTATGATGTCATTATATGTGGACTACATCTCCCATAATGCCTTTCTGTAAGACATCATCACGTATGACTACATTTGCCATGGTGCATTTCCCCTTGTCATCATTACATTTGGACTCCATTTCCCAGGATTCCTTGCTCTATATTTTCTCTATGTGTTTGACTTCATCTTCCAGATGCCTCCACAGGGTTAGGGTTAGGGTTAGGTAAGGTGAGTTGGTGGATAGGGTTAGGTTTAGATTTAGGCTCTGTGTCAGGTTAGGGTTAGGGCATGGGAGTTTGTGGTTAGGCTTAGGTTTAGATTTAGACTTATGGTCTGGTTAGGGTTACAATATTGTTGTTTTTGGTAAGGGTTAGGGTTATGATTATGGTTATGTTTAGCATTAGTTTAGCTGAGTTTTTGGTTAGCGTTAGGTTTAGATTTATTCTCTGGTTCAGGTTAGGTTTAGGGTGAGATTTAGGCTTAGGGTCAGGTTCAGGATTCTATAGGGTTGTTTGTGGTTATGGTTATGGTTATGGTTATGGTTAGGTTAGGCGAGTTTTTGGTTAGCCTTAGAGTTAAATTTATGCTCTGGGTAAGGTTAGGTTTAAGGTCGGGGAGTTTGTGGTTAGGGATAGGGTTAGATTTAGGCTTAGGGACATGTTATGGTTTGGTACGGTGTTTGTGGTTAGGGTTATGGTTAGATTTATGTTTTGGGACAGGTTAGTGTTAGGGTAGGGGATGTTGTGGTGAGGGTTAGGGTTTACAGTTGGTTAAATCCAGGGCTTTCCTTTGCTCTCATCTGTTTTCCTGTTTCCTCTTCTGTAAAGTTAGAAGAAATCTTCCTGTTTCTTCTTTATACCATCAGTAGTCTTCCCATGATGCATTTCTCTATGGTGTCACTACACATGGACTACATTTCCCATGATTCCTTTCTCTTTGATATCATTTCATATCGGCTACATTTCAGACTCCATTTCCCAGGATGCCTTTCTCGGTATTGGCCGTGTATTCCAAACTACATTTCCCATCAGGACACTCAGGTCATTTCCCAGGGTGCTTTTCCTTATAGCATCAGTATTTTAGACTCCATTTTCCAGGATGCCTTTCACTACAGCCTCATTTGGACTTCATTTCCCAGGATGCCTTTTTCTACACCATCAGTACATTTCAGACTTCATTTCCCAGGATGCCTTTCTCCACAGCACCATGACACTGTGGACTCCATTTCCCAAGTGTTCAGTGTCCTCAGGAGTTTCCCTTTTTCTTCAGCAGGTGTCCAGGGACTTAGCTGGTGTCCAGGGCCTCAGCAGGTGACCTGACTTTTTTCAGGGTTGTGCTGCCTCAGCAGTGTGGGGGTGGGTGTCAGGGTCAAGAGGTCAGGATCAGGGGTTAGAGTTAAAAGTTAGGGCTTGGGTTAGGGTCAGGGTCAGTGGGTCCGAGTCATGGGTTAGCATTATTGTTAGGGTTAAGTTTTACGGGTTTTTTGGTTCATGGTCAGGGATTAGTGTCAGGGAGTCATGGTCATGATCAGGGGGTTAATCTTAGGGTTAGGCTAGGTTAGTGTTAGGGTTAAGTTAGGCATATTGGTTAGGGTTAGGTTATGGTTATGGGCAGGCTTATAGTTAGGGTTAGGTTAGGGTTAGGGTTAATTTAGGGTTATTTGCTGGGGTTATGTTAGGTTTATGTTAGGTTAGGGTTTGGTTATGTTATGTTATGTTATTTAGAGTTATGGGTTAGGGCAGGTTTAGATTTATGGGTGAGAGTCAGGATCGGATTAGAGTTATGTGTTAAGTTTAGGTTAGATTAGAATTTCGGGTTAGGTTAGGTTAGGTTAGGTTTAAGTCTTATATATTTTTAGGTTGAGAGTTAGCGGTTAGGTTTAGTGTCACACTTTCATTACAGTGGATTATGGTTAGGGTTATGGGTTACTTGTTGTTTGAATCAGGGTTAAGAAGTTTGGGAGTAGGGTCAGTTTAGTGTTGGTCTATGTTTATACGTTAGGGGTTTTTCAGGTTACTGCTGGGCGTGTTTGTGGTTAGGGCTAGGGTTAGATTTTTGCTTTGGGTCAAGTTAGTTTTAGGATAGGGTAGTTTGTGGTTAGGGTTCTGTTTAGGCTCATGTTAGTGTTAGTTTTAGGGTTATGGTTAGGGTCAGGTTAGGTTTTGGGTGAGGTTAGGGTTAGGGTTAGGCTTTGTGCTAGGTTAGGGTTATGGTAAGGGACTTTTTGGTTATGCTAATGTTTTAGGTTTAGGTTTAGGGTCAGGTTAGTATTAGGGTTACAGTTTGGATCAGGTTATGGCTATTGTTAGGGTTAGGTTTAGGTTTTAGGTTTAGGGTTAAGGATTGTGTTCTGGCTAGGGTCAGGTTAGGGTTAGTTTTAAGGTTTGTGTCAGGTTATGGTTAGGGTTATTTTAGGGTTATTTGTTTAGTTTTTCATTGTGGTTAATGTTTAGTTCAATCTGTGACCTTTGCCCTCCTCAGTTGTCCTTTTTATTACACTCTCTGTTCAGAAGGTAACTTCCTGTTCCCTCTTTATACCATCAGTAGGCTTACCAGTACCTTACATCTTCTCATGGCAGCATGCCCTTCTCATACCCTTATCTCTCCCTTTTGCCCTCCGCTTCCCACAATTCTCTTCTCTCTTGTCCTGCCTATACTTCCTTCCTGTCCACTAGCCAAACAGCACTTTATTTATACAGAGCCTTATCCATAGAACAGTTATGTCAGCTCAGAGGATTAAGAAGAAGGCCATTGACTGTGACTGTGTGTCAAGAGTACAGATCTCAGCAGCCAACAAGTGCATATGGGAAGATCAACCTAGCTCTTATTAATGCTATTCCCTCCACTAAAGAAAGGTCCACTCTTTTTTAAAGTCAATATAGCTAAAGTTTATTTGTTATTGTTTTCTGCTTTTTTTGAGACATGGTTTTTCTGTGTAGCTTTAGAGCCTTTCATGGAACTCAATCTGTTGAACAGGCTGGCCTAAAACTTACAGAGATCTGCCTGCCTCTACCTCTGGAGTGCTGGGATTACAGGTGTGTGCCACCACCCCCTGTCATGGCTAAGATTTTTTCTTGAAAAACACATTATTTTTATCACTTGAAAATATCACTTATTGGTATTTCTAACATTTTAAGAGCATTACTGCTCTTATCTCTTTGTTCCTATTCTCTAATGTGTCTAGGTCATTAATTCTTTCATTCCTTCTCTCTCAAAAGCTGTTGATCTTTCTGAGTAGATCAGTGTCTCCTGAAGTCCATGCTTGCCTCATGCTATGTAATGGAGAATCTCATTGAACACCTAAACCTGCCTCTGCTGCCCAGTGTTGGAAAGAGTGTCCTGTATCTTCTTCTAGGCTGGACCCAGTGAGAAGGAAAGAATAGAGCAGTTAATGAGTGTCCCCCCATCTCTTTGACATTTTTGAGGGACATAAACATGAAGAGGGACCTGTGCAAGAATGGCGTTCACTGTGTATCTTGGAAGCTGAAGAATTGAAAGGCCGGAAAGGGAGGGACAGGACAGAGGGTGAGAGCTTTCCTGTTTCAACAGGATTTGAGATGAGCGATGTGGAGCAATTTAATCAATTTTAGATGATCCACAAATGTCCTGACTGGCTATTTCTTGGTTTCCTCAGACCACCACATTTAGTAATTTGGATAAAGGACGGACTCTATATTGAAACATAATTAATGAATTTACACTGGTTCAACCAGTATAGACAATCTGGGTAAAATGGTGTGGCCCTGCCTAACAGGACTGCTGGTTTACTTGTTTAAAATGTGTAGTCTGAGGAAAAAAATGCATGTGCGTAATCCTTGGTTTGCTCTTTAACAAATCCCTGGTATCCAGAACACATGGCCATAAATTCTGTTCCAGCTTATTCCAATAATTCTTTGAGATTATGACTATATCATATGCACGGTCTCTTTCCTTCTTACAAGTCCTACCATTGACCACTAATTGTTTTCTAATTCATACCCTGGTTTTCTTTAACAGTTACATTGTAACAACAGTTTCTGTTTGAAAGTGACCTGTGTTTGGCTGCAGATATGAAGTTTTGACTGCACTGGACAATCAGTGTGTATTTGTACACAAAGGAGTGTGTGCTTGAGAAGGGGAACAGGAAGTACTCTGGGAGACTAGAAGATTTTCAAAACTACAGATTTCCTCCATTAATATTTTGCCTGCCCCTAAGGTGGAAGGGCAGAGCTGAGAAGGCCTGTGCTGTCTGTGTCATTTGGTTTCTGATCACCGAGAAGAGGAGCTTCCTCTGTCCTGAGTTGAGCCGGGTGGCCTTTGGTAATGTGGGACCCCAGGAAGGCTTAGCAATTAGGGGCACCAGTGGGATGGAGCTTGGAGATTCTTTCCAGGATTCTCATCTTGCTCTGCTGCAGGGAACAGTGAGGGAGACCACAATCCATGTCATTGTGAGTGTGGAGACCACTGACCCCAGACCAGGAGGAACAGTTCTGCTGAGCTGTCAGAGCTTCTGTGACTGTGGTGGATCATGAGCCAGACTGTGATTTTATTGGTCCGTATGACTATGTGGGAAATGGCCCTTCTTTGAGAATCCCTGAGTGTGGATTCAGTGGGGAGGGGGAGCTGCTGCACTGGCTATGGGAGGCTGTGATGCTTATAATATATTTGCACATTGTTAGGCAAGTGGATAGAGCAGATTCTAGGTTTGTGTCATAACCCATGAAGCAGTACACAGACATTAAATTATTCTTTAAACTGTTTTGTGACTGGGTATCAGTAGGACTGGGTTTACCTGAAACCCCAAGGGGACACAAAGCTTTGCAGATCCATAACATGAGATCACCTCCATTTGCCAAGAAAGTTCTAGAGCTTTGGGCCTCTCTGTTTGAAAGATATATCCATAGATACAGGGTCAGAAAAAAACATTTGTAGGTCACTTTGAGTTAATTTTGTGTGAGTTGTGAAATTTGTGTTTATTTAATTTCTATACACATAGAATTATAAATAGTTGGATAATATTTGTAATGATCCCACATTTCCTTTGTGTGTGTCTTTGGTCTCTTGATTAAAAGGTGACTGTATTTTTGTACTTTTGTTCTTGGCTTTTTCTCTCCATCTTCTTTATTCATTCACAAATATTGTACATATTCTTGATGGTTGTAGCTTTGTGGTAAATATAGAAGTCACACATTGTGTCAATATGTGTACTAATTTTTCATAATCCTGTCAGCCTTCTGAGAGTTACCACTTTGGATTTAGCTTTGGAATCAGGTATCCTGTTAATAAATTGTTGTGAATTTTCTATGTATTTTTTTCAACTCATGCTCCAAATTTCTCATTCTCAGTATCTTAATATTGATTAATCATGTTCCTGATAAATCATTTATTAGCTTCTGTATTTATTTACACTTTGTTCTTGTTGTTAATCTGTGATAGACTTTTAGTTTATTGGATAAAAAGTACTATGGGTCTTGGTCAGTGTCTCAGCACATGTCTTTGGAGACAACCTGTTGGGAGGTTCATTAGCAGCTGCTACTCCAGATCCAGAGGGTCTGCCATGCTCTTCTCTTATGTGTCACCTCTACATAGTTGGAAGACATTCTTTCTTTCACATATTAACATACATAGAAAATGAGGATAAACTTGATTTCAAAAGTTCTTGTGACATAAAGCAATTAGAGCAAAATTAGTTGTTTTATATGAGTAATGTAAATCATTTACTTTTGATTTAAAAATCTGTTATCTTGTGTTTGGTTTGGAAAGTTTTCAGTTACTCACTGATTCAGATTCACATACAATAATCAAGCATAGGAACAAATTAGTGTCTCCTAGCAAATATCATTGTCTTCATCATAAGATAATGAGATCTTTTAGTAATCAAAATCATTTTCTATAAAGTTAAAATAACAGAAGACTTCAAGTGAATTTCTCTAATTTTGGTGGAACAGCCCTCTTCACCCAACTCATATTTTATTATTAATGAGGGAATTGGCATGCACAGGAAAAGTGATGACCAGGGATTTATTTTAGTCTGATTTAGATTTAGATTATAATCTTGACTGGAGAGAGACACTGCCTACCGCCACCATGAAAAGCAACATGTAAAGACACTGGTAAGCCACAAGCCATGTGGCAAAGTATAGACTAACAGAAATGGGTTAATTTAAGATAGAAAAGGTAGATAACAAGCAGCCTGCCATGGCCATACAGTTTGTAAACAATATAAGTTTTTGTGTGCTTTCTTGGTTGGGTCTGAGCAACTGTGGGACTGGCGGGTAAGAGAGATTTGTCCTGACTGGGCCAGGCAGGAAAACTCTAACTACAGGATGCAGCATGTTGTATTCATATATTTCAGCATACTGATTTACCCCCACTTAACAAGGAAGAGTTTAGAAGTGGTTTGGAAAGGTAGTCAATAAAGAAATAAAAGGGAAAAGAGAAGTAAAATTTTTAATGTTAATTTTTAAAATTTATTTTCTATTATCAGCTTGATACAGTATAAATTCTTATACTTATAGTGAAAAGTTTCATTGAGGCTTCCCCAGAAATTGAGTAAAACCCAAACTTTTTATAAGCCACAGCCATCCTAGGTTCCACCCTGCTATATAGCCTCCCTTGTTCTGTGGGTTTCAGTCTGGTTCTTCTATACTTTATTTCTAGAATCTACTTGTGAGTGAGTACATCCCATGTATGTCCTTCTGGATTTGACTTACCTCACTCAGGATGGTATTTCCAATTTCCACTCAATTTGTCTGCAATTTTCATGATGTCATTGTTTTTCTCTGCTGAGTTGTACTCCATTGTGTACATGTACCTCATTTTCTTAATCCATTCTTCAGTTGACAGGCATCTAGATTGTTTCCAGGTTCTAGCTACTACAAATAGTGCTGCTATGAACATAGTTGAGCATGTATCTTTATGGTATGATTGAGCATCCCTTGGGTATATGCCCAAGAGTGGTATGGCTGGGTCTTGAGCTTTATTGATTCCCAATTTTCTGAGAAACTGCCATACTGATTTCCAAAGTGGTTGTACAAGTTTGCATTCCCACCAACAATGGAGAAGTGTTCCCTTTGCTCCACATCCTCTCCAACATAGACTGTCATTAGTGTTTATGATCATAGCCATTCTGACATGTGTAAGGTGCTATCTCAGAGTCATTTTGATTTGCATTTCTCTGATGATTAAGGATGTTGAACATTTCTTTAAGTGTCTTTCAGCCATTTGTGATTCTTCTTCTGAGAATTCTGTTTAGTTCTTTAGCCCATATTTTAATTGGATTGTTCAGTATTTTGATGTCTAGTTTCTTGAGTTCTGTATAAACTATGGAGATTAGTCCTCTGTCTGATGTGGGGTTGGTTGAAGTCTTTTCCCATTCTGTAGGCTGTCTTTTTGTCTTATTGACCATGTCTTTTTCCCTACAAAAGCTTCTCAGTTTCAAGAGGTCCCATTTATTAATTGTTGTGCTCAGTGTGCTCCTGATATTACATTGAGGAAGTGATCTCCTGTGCCAATGAGTTCAAGTGTAGAGAAGTAATGTCTCTTAATTAACAATGTATGGCAAACATTTTAAATAAAAAGGGACTAGATAGATGGCTCAGCAATAAATGCACTGACTTTTGATACAGATGACCCAAGCTCCATTTATAGAACCCACAAGGAAGGAAACCATTTGCTCTAACTCTGGTTCCAGACACCTCCTGCCTTTTTCTGGCCTCCTTGGGTACTGGGAACAGACAAACCACATATGAATAATTCTTTTCAAGTTAGCAAAAGTAAAGAATGGAATTATTTACAGTGAGTTCACAGCCCTCAGACAGACAGATGCCAGGGATAGTTAAAATTAGCTCCAATGTCTTGCAGGGAAGCAGCTGTGGCCTCCTGCCAAGCCAGCCTGCTCAGAGGCAAAAGCAGCTTTGTTTTGAGGTTAATGAAGCCCATCATAACCATTCATCTAACAGCAAAATACACAATGCTGTTAAGTGACTTTTTAATGATGATTTCTGCATTTCTGTTCTCTGTCTTTGTGAGAATTGTTGTATTGGTATACTTATCTTTCAGACTGAACATTAAGATTCACAGGTTTCATATGCCTGAGAGAAATCTTTGTTCATTGTATCACTTACTAGACTTTCAGCTAAGACTCTGGGGTACAAAATGAACCTCCCAGAGGCATTTGTTTCTATCATTTTATAATGTATATATGGCCTCCCCTGATTTTTATGTAAGAATCCCCCTAAGTGTCTCTTCTTTTACATTGTGATGGTGTTCAGAAATGGATTTGTTAACATAGTTGGCTTAGGAATATGTCCAGATTCCCTCTGTTAAAATCTACATGCTTCCTTTGTTTACATGAAGCATTGTAAAAGTATTCCATACTCTACCATCCTCCTGCAGGTAAGAAATTTTTCTCCTTTCTTCCATCTTGGATATTGTGATGGCTATTCTTGGTAGTCAAACAGGCAATCTCTGCAACTAACTAAAACTAAAAGAGTTGTGTTCACCTGTGAGGGATTTATGAAATGTTTTGAAATTAAAGACCCATCTTTAATCTAGATCCTTTGAGGTGATATCCACCTTCAGCTGCTTGATGTCTGTGCACACTTTTAATCACAGCACTGAGGAGGCAGAATCTTCTGAGGATTTCTTAGGTTGAGGCCAGCCTGGTCTACAGAATGAGTTCCAGGGCTATACAGATAAATCCAGTCTCAGAGACACCAAAAAAATAAAATAAAATAAAAAAAAAAAAAAGAAAAAGAAAAAAAAAGAAGAAGAATCAAACAGAGTATAAGATCTCCCCCTTTAATCTTGATATTACCTTCTGGTGGTAGCCTACATACATAAAGAACACAGAAGGAGTAAGCTCTCCTTTTCCCTGGTTAACCTAGCTCTGGCTACCAAGTTCATTCTTTTTTTTTTTTTTTTTTTTTTTGAGACAGGATTTCTCTGTATAGTTTGTGGCTTTCCTAGAAGTTCCTCTGTATCCCAGGCTGGCCTTGAACTCACAGAGATCTGCCTGACTCTGCCTCCCAAGTGCTGGGATTGAAGGCTTTTGCCACCGCCCAGCTCCAAGTTCATTCTTTTACCAGCACCAGAGCCTACTTCCTTAGAATTGTGCTGTATACTAAAGAGCAGTTGAGATACACAGCCTCATGCTCTGAACAACTACTGACTATTTCAAATATCCAATGGTAGCAGTCATAGATGGACTGCCTGAACCACATTTTGTGAGACATTCTAATAAATCCATTTTCTTCATACATAGATTCATTCTACCAGTCCTTTTCAGGTAGAGAACTTTGAATAATGCAGGTTTTTTTTCCTTCACCTGCACACTGAGGAAGATGTGCTGGCTAACAATAGTATTCATAAATGTATTTTTCATATTTCAGTTATCTAAATATTAAAGTATCCATGAAGGCTACTCTGTATTATTATTCATTTGCCAAGAATATGCTCAGCACTTCTGGAATAAAATTCCTAAAACAATGGCGCTATTTTCTTGTTGTGATCAAGTTCCTGCATTTGGTGTCTGGTAGTCTGAAGTCTCTGTGACAACCAGGTACAAAGTACCTTCAGTTCACCTGATGTCAGCAGTAAGTCACATAATAACATTCTCCTTGTGTGTCTTTAAATCTCTCTTTAGTTGTTAATATATTGGGATCCCTTTTACCTATGTGACAAGGAATCAGTCTGCCCCATATAGTTTAGTGGTTTGTACAAGATAGCTAGCCACATTGTGTCCTGGTGAAGAAGGGGAAGTTCCCATGGAGAGCAGGAAGAAAGCAGGGTCAGCTATTGGAGAGAGGGCCAAGTGCTGTTAATATTGAAATCTCTGCTCATTTAGAAAAAGTCTTTGGGGTGGAAGGGAGGGTCAGGAATGATTGTGCTGTGTCTTTAAGCACACTGTAACCCTGTGGGAGGTGCTCTTGTCACTCAGGTCTCACTAGCCAATCAGGCACTCCAGGTGACCTGCCAGTCAGAAGTTGGGCAGGGTCCTTCCGGCCACTGGCTTCAGATTTGGCTTTGAAGAAGAGCTGGTTCCAGCAGTTTTGAGTGGTGTGCTGTGAGTCCTTCTGCAAGGAGCTGAGATGAGAGCATGACCGAGCTGGGAACCCATGATTTGTTGAGTGAGGGACTGCTGGCCCCAGATGGGGTGGAGTAGATGGTGAGGTATGGGATCCAGTGTGGTGAGTCTTCCTTTGATCAAGTTGGGAACCCCACTGCAGAACCCCTGTCCTGTGAAGACCCTTGTGGTACTTGAGTCTCCCTGGACCCAGGGGAAGGCCTCTGAATAACTTTGCTCTGTGGGCTGAATCTGCTCACAGAATTGTGTGCAGGGAGCTGTGTTTGAAACATCTTTGTGCTGAGTGAGGGTGGCACATGCCTTTAATCCCAGCACCTGGAAGGCAGAGTCAGACAGTTCTCTGTGATTTCAAGGCCAGCCTGGTCTACAGATCTAGGACTGGAATTTTTCTTTTCTTTTTTTTTTTTCTTTTCAGTGCTGACAGAACCCATGGCCTTGTGCTTGCTAGGCAAGCGCTCTACCACTGAGACAAATCCCCAACCCTTGGGACAGGCATTTAAATGACACAGAGAAGCCCAGTCTCAAAAAAAAGATTAAAACAAAAAAAATTAAAATTAAAAAGAGCCTCAAAGGAAAGTGTATTGAGTCAGGGCAGTTAGTGATTAGGACAGTAGGATACACATTTGTTTGGCTCCAAACTGTTACAAAGGATCCACCTCTTATTTAAAATAAGCCACTGATTCAAATAATCGGACTCTAACAAGCTGCTCATTAAGGAATTACAGGGTAACAACCAACTTTATATCCTGGTATGCCATTAAAGTTCCCGTTTTCTTTTTGAGAAAAGCATAGTTCTGCCAGATGGACAATATGATGAATATGTCCACTTATTTGAAAAGTAAAACACTAGCCTGGTGGTGGTGGTGGTGATGATGATGATGATGATGATGATGATGATGATGTTGATGATGCACACCTTTAATCCCTGCACTCACTCAGGAGGCAGAGGCAGGTTGATCTCTGTGAGTTTGAGGCCAGGCTGATCTACAGAGCAAGTTCCACGATAGGCTCCAAAGCTCCACAGTAAAAATCTGTCTTGAAAATACAAAAAAAAAAAAAAAAGGAAATATGAATAAAAGAAAAATAAAACACTAATGTGTTAAGGAATTGCCTGATCGAGCCTGGCTTTCACTTACGCCCTCAGGCATAGATTAGGAAAATTCTTGTGCCTTGGACCTTGGACTAAGAAGCTTTCCCACAGAGCCTGGTGTACTGATAAGAAAACAGTTCCTTTCTGAAAACCAAGAATATGCTTTGGAGAGCTAGCAATGGTCTAGAACCAGGACATTTGGTGTGGGGTTACTTCAGGTTCTGAGAAGCCAACTCCTTCCCGAACATGGGGCTATAGTTAACAGTCCACAGTTCATTGTGAGCTTAGTCAGTAATGTTCTTTTTTTTTTTTTAAGAATTATTTATTTATTTCCAGGCAGTGGTGGTTCATGCCTTTAATTCCTGCACTTGAGAGGCAGAGCCAGGTGGATTTCAGTGAGTTTGTGGCCTGGAAATGTGCAAAGGTACACAGAGAAACCCTGTCTCAAAAAAACAAAAGAAAAAAAAAAGGAATTATTTACTTATTATGTATACAGAAGAGGGTGTCAGATCTTAATACAGATGTTTTTGAGCCACATTGTTGGTTCTGGGAATTGAACTCAGGACCTCTGAGTCATCTCTCCAGCCCAGTAATGTTCTTGAGATACCCTGTTTTCCCTTGTGCAGCATTGCTTGATTAGCCTCCTCTTTGAGTCTGTCCCATTGTATGATACTTTCTAGAACTTCCTCATTTCCTTTCATTTCACCTCTGGAAGTAGTATCGAAGGTGCTATTCTTCTTAAGAAGCTTAGGTGACATGAGACATATTTTGTGTAAGACCTCCCCACCCCAGCTTTTATCTTTTCTACCTTATACTTTTCCTCTCTTTCTCATCTTTTGTGACCTTAACCTCAGATCCCTGTCACTGAAGAAGATCCTGCTGTTTCACATTACTGGGGTACTTAACAAATAATTTTGGAGCTGGGCAATGGAGGTGCATGCCTTTAATCCCAGCACTTGGGAGTCAGAGGCAGAAGGATGTCTGTGAGTTTGAGGCCAGCCTGGGCTACAGAGTGAGTTCCAAGACAGGCTCCAAAGCTACACAGAGAAACCAAGTCACAACAACAACTCACTGTGGGCAGATGAAACGAAAATATCAAGTTTGTAATGTCACAAGACGACCAGCCAGTCATCAAACCTTTCCTCTGCAGCTAGAAAACGGTGAAGCTATGGAATGTATAGTAGCTCAGTATTTTAAACAAAAGTATAGTCTGCAGCTGAAGTACCCCCATCTTCCCTGTCTTCAAGTGGGACAAGAACAAAAGCATACATACTTGCCACTTGAGGTCTGTAATATAGTGGCAGGGCAGAGATGTATAAAGAAGCTCACAGACAATCAGACATCCACAATGATCAAAGCCACAGCAAGATCTGCTCCTGACAGGAGGAAATCAGTAGACTGGTCAAGAGCAGCAGCATGGTGGATGGACCTGACCCCTACCTGAAGGAGTTTGGGATTGTGGTCCACAATGAGATGACGGAGCTCACAGGCAGGGTGCTTCCAGCTCCTATGCTGCAGTACGGAGGCCGGAATAAAACAGTAGCCACACCCAACCAGGGTGTCTGGGACATGCGAGGAAAGCAGTTTTATGCTGGCATTGAGATTAAAGTTTGGGCACTGGCTTGTTTTGCGCCTCAGAAACAATGTAGGGAAGATTTACTAAAGAGTTTCACTGACCAACTTCGTAAAATCTCCAAGGATGCAGGGATGCCCATCCAGGGTCAGCCATGTTTCTGCAAGTACGCTCAAGGTGCAGACAGTGTGGAGCCCATGTTTAAACATCTGAAAATGACATATGTGGGCCTGCAGCTAATAATGGATATCTTGCCTGGAAAGACACCAGTATATGTGGAAGTGAAACATGTTGGAGACACCCTTTTAGGTATGGCCACACAGTGTGTCCAGGTCAAAAACGTTGTGAAGACCTCACCCCAAACCCTTTCCAACCTTTGCCTGAAGATAAACGCAAAGCTTGGAAGAATTAACAATGTACTTGTACCTCATCAAAGGCCCTCAGTGTTCCAGCAGCCTGTCATTTTCCTGGGAGCAGATGTCACTCATCCGCCTGCTGGGGATGGGAAGAAGCCTTCTATTGCAGCTGTGGTGGGCAGCATGGACGGCCACCCCAGCCGGCATTGTGCCACAGTTCAGGTGCAGACGTCTCGGCAGGAGATTGCTCAGGAGCTCCTCTACAGTCAGGAGGTTGTACAGGATCTGACGAGCATGACTCAGGAGCTACTGATTCAGTTCTACAAGTCCACGTGTTTCAAGCCTACTCGTATTATCTACTACCGTTGAGGGCGGTCCGAGGGGCAGATGAAACAGGTACCCTGGCCAGAGCTATTAGCAATTCGAAAGGCATGTATAAGCTTGGAAGAAGACTATCGGCCTGGAATAACCTAATCTTTTCT
>NW_023412530.1:0-10044 GCF_903995425.1 Onychomys torridus
CACCAGGATCACATGGGTCCGCATTCCTTAGTTTTTGGGATGCTGCAGTGAGCTGACAGAAAGTTAACATTCCTATGTTGATGACAAATCTCTAATTGTGCATCTTATTTTGTGTCCAACTTTGTGCTCAGTTACTGAATTTTGATCTATCATTATTATCTTACAATATATTTCTAGAAATGCTTTTATTTTTACCAAACAGCATAAGGATTTTAAAAGCTTTTTGACAAAATGCCAATTTCTTTCAAATCATGTATATGATTTATATTCCACACCCAAAATAATGCATTTCAACATATCCTGGCAAATATTACCCTCTTCTTTCCTTCAATCAAAATATTAAAAAAATCAACCCATGACTTGGCTTGTAAAATAAAAGAACACAGTTTGACTTAGTGCAACCCAAACCTCCAGGCATTGGTATCATATCATTCTACTATTCATCAGCATTCTGAAGAGCATTGCTAAGCGCTTTGGTTACATACAAAGATTTTATTATGAAATGCAGCAAATAAAATAATCAAAGAAATAAGAGGTAAAATGTCTCAGGCAAAATTAAGTCATTCTCATTTCTGAGGAATCTAGAAGCCTGGTTGCCTCACACACCAGTGCTGATTCATTAATACTAATTGGTATCTCCCATGCAAGAGAGAAAAGTGCCTTAGATTCTAATCATGCCTCATTACCAAGACAACGGGCTGCATCTAACCGACTAGTCAGCTTTTCGGTTACAGAGTTAGCTGGCCTATCATGGAAAGACACCAGGAAATAGAAATGAACCCTAATAGCAAAACAGCACTCCAAAGCCTGCCTCCCCACTCTGTCCTCACACCCCGTCAATCCTTCGACAGCTTCACTCTGTTCTATCCAGGGACAAGGAAGAACTGCCCCTTCTCCACTCTGAAGTGTAGGGATGAACAGGTGGAGGCAAGAGTTCCAGAGTATCTGAACTGGTAGAATGCCTTTTCTCCTTTTCAAAAATGAGTGCATATTTATCTCAGAATTTTGAAATGTATAAAGAAGGTAGGAAACAATATTTAAAATCTTGCTACAGAGATGTTTCCTCTATTAATGTGCTTTATTCTTTTTTCACTGTATGTACACAATTTAATATTGAACACAATTCAATATTTAATATTGCATATAGTTTGTGCATGGTTAGATAAGTGAGATGGAACCTGTGAGTTGATAAATGGAGGCTCTGCAGTCAGACTGTATTCTCCTCCATGTGTGCCTTTCGGCCAGTCCTTCTACCTCTCTGTGTCTTGGTTTCCTCACCAGCAAAAGTGATGACTAGAAACAGTCCACATTAGGCCAGATGTGGTGGTATATGGCTGTAATAACAGCATTTGGGAGATAGAGGCGTGAGGATCTGGAATTCAAGGTCATCCCTGGCTACTTAGCAAGCTGGAGGCTAGCCTAAAATACATGAAACCCTGTCTCCAAGTACTTACATTTTAAAATGTAGCTTTTATTAGAAAATAATGAGGCACAACTTTTTGGACTTTCCTTCATGGAAAACCACATTCTTACTTTACTTATTTTCTTCCTCTTCTGTTTTTCTTTCTCATCCTTTTCTCCTTCCCTCCATCTCTCCCATCCCACCTTTATAATAGACTCATGATTTTGAAATTATCCGTAAAACACAAAGTCCCCTATGCACAATGAACCTATCTAACCTGTTTGAGAGAGGCACGCTTCACCTCTGGATTAATTTTCAGTCCCATCAGGATGAGGATGGAGGGTTTTCTTTTTCCCTTGGAGTTCTGACCTTTGAGAAATGGGCAAAATGAGATTTCTTGAGTGAGTTTAGTGGCTGTTCAGGGTATAAATAAAATGTGGGTCATATGGCAAAATGTTTCTGTGTCCTGGCCACGTTTACTTCAACACAAAACCTGTTACAGGCAGGTTGAATGTTATCAAAGCATACACGAATGGAAATGCCATGAGGGATTGTTGTGCTCTTCTGTAATGAATGTGTGTTGAAAAGACAGTGAAGACTCACCTTGGAGGAATAGATAGGTGCTGGAAGGGAGCCTTGCAGTCCCCATCATTGCTACTCAGTTTGTATTGCAAGTACCTTTATCCAAGAGGGAGACTCACCTAGGGTGCAGCAAGCACCACTGGCACGCAGAGCACCTCTTGGATCACATTAGCCTTAGATGTTTTACCCTCACTCACTCACCAGTTGGTGAACTATTTCCTGAGCACAGGGGTGAGAGGCCACCAAGCTGCACAGGATTTACATGGTGTGTAGACATGAAGGTCAGTTCTCAGGCATGCACTACAAGCTCTTCACCAGCTGAGCCAGCTCCACACACCTGTGCCTTAGTTACTTTTCTATTGGTGTCACAAGACCTCATAATCAAAGAAAGTTACAGAATCAGGGCTTACAGTTTCAGTAAGGCTGTAGTCCATGGCCATGAGAGTAGGAAGCAATGCAGCAGGCAGGAAGATATGGCACTGAAGCAGTAGCTGAGAGCTTACTTCTGATCCATAAGCACAAGGCAGAGAGCTAACTGGGAACAGCATGGACTTTTGGAACCTCAAAGCCAACTCCCAGTGACATATCTCCTCCAAGAAGGCCACACCTCCTAGTCCTTTCCAAACAGTTCCATGAACTGTGGAACAAATATTCAAACATGGAGTCTATTGTGACCATGCTCATTCAGACTACCACACCCTGTATTTTGTATTTTATGGACAACTATATATACCATAGTCCACAGGTAGATAAAGGAAAATTAAAACTGGGCACTAGGCTTGTAAGGACCAGCTCTCAGCTTCTTACTGAACTTAGGAAAGGGAATGGTCTCTCAGAGATTCGGCATGGATCTGCCAAGTGTAGAATGGTCTCAAGCATTGTTGGTTTCATGTTCTGACCCAAACTTTAGTCTTTGATCTTGTTTGTTATTCTCTCCCTCTGTGATTGGCAAAGCAGAACTCTGTGTTTCTTAGAAAATCAGTAATAAAAATCTCCATGGACATTGAAATTGCTTTACAAAACATTTTGATGAGTAAAGTATAAATGAAAAAGAAACATAAGGCTTACATTTCCCTTAAATACACAAGGGATTGTAAATAGAGAGAACACATTCATGGAAACATGTTGGGGAATATGCTAGAACTTTGAAAAATAGTTGGAGAGAGACATTTGATGAGCCCAAGTGCAGCTGGATCTTGCTCATCCGTGACGCATTTTTTTAAGGTAATGGATTATAAATAAAAACATGTATTAATAATTCACATCAGGGATGATAGCAAAACAGGGGGAAAATCCCTCTGCATTAGTCATCCAGATGGAAAATTTCTACGAGGCTTATAAATGCAACATGAGAAAACCGTAAAGCTTCATCTCACAGAGTTACTCTTCCCATACGATACAGCAGAATTACAAACCCTGGATGGTCACAAGGAGGACAGACACCATATCAGTGATGCTGTCAAAGTGAATTGCTTCCTACTCTCAAGTGGTCATATTTAAACATTGGGTCTGTTCCCTTTGGAATATATGTAAGATAGTGCATGTATTATAGATTACATGTATCATCTCACATATGTTATTTGAACCTAGGTTTGCATACAGATTCTTTTTTAGAGAAAGACAGTTAAATGAGCTTTCAAATGGAACTATGTCCTAATAATTCTGATGTTTATACCTGTCTGGTTACAATACATAGAAATACCCACTCATTCACATGGGACATAGGACTTATGTATTGTTAGACATGCCGTATACAAGTTGGATCCATTTCGCAGGGAAGACCTGTTTCCATTTCCAGATACTCTAGAAGTACATGTCAGAACTTCTGGCTTGTCAGCTTCTTTTTCTTGTTTTTGTTTTGAGACAGGGTCTTGTTATTTATCACAGATTACCTATAAACTCACAATCCTTCTGCTTCAGCCTCCTGAGTACTCAATCCTCCTGAGGATTACAGGGTGTTCACATCATATCTTACCAGGAATCCTGATTCTTTTGGTCTAGCCATCATATGCAGTCTAGACTCAGTGTTCTTACTAGGAAATTGTTAATTATGGGTGTTACCTAGCATGACCCTCCTCCTTCAAGTGTCTGGCTTCTTCACTCCTTCAGTCCCCCAGAGTAGGTTTTGTTTTGTCTCCTTTGATCCCCCCCACCTCCAGATTTTATCGTTATTATCCACAGAGTTGGTTTGCCAGGTTCTTCCCTATTATAAGATGCAGGGGATATTTATTTATTGGTTGGTTGGCTGGTTTTGAGCTTTTTTGTAGAGTGTCTATTCTGATTCTTGGAATTTATTAGATGTCAGTAAATGAAGACATAGACAATGTTTCTGAGCACTTGTAGGAATACTTTCATGAAAAGGGACACAAACACTCTGCTGTCTGTTTCATTATTGAAATTAGAAGTTCTGTTTTGTTAAAATACAAAATGAGCCAACTGTCTTTTGTCACATGAATCAAACTCCTAGAAGCTTGTCCTTTGGGATATATGGCAGGTTATGTGTATGGCTGTGCACTTGTATGTATGTGAACATACCATTTCAATCTAGCCTTTAAACGCTTAAAGGAAATGCAGTTATAACTCCTACAAAAAACTTGATAAGAAAGAGTTGTTCTTTGGACATTGTCTTTAAGAACCTATATTTGAAAAGTAGTATGATTTCAAGTGGTGCTCATTTGTATTTAAGGCTTAGGGCTTTATAACTGATATATAACTTTACATAAAATTATGATCAGTCTGAATCAGTACAGTATAATAATCACATAAATATATGTTCACTAACTATGACCAAGTTTTATATCTCTTAAAATGAATTATTTCTTATTAAGCCTAAATAATTGCAGTGAAATTTCACCTTTTAGACAAACTGGAAACCACAAAGTCATAGCTAATACCAAGATCACATTTTTCCTATGATGAGAACTGTGATTGTATGAAGTATGTTGGGCTCCACTATAGTAACTGGGATATCAACTCTTCACAGATTTAAACCAGGATTTATCAGGATTCTTTGTAGGTTTTCAGTCATGAAAATGTTGGGGATTCCATGCATGTTGTATTTGGTGTGCTTCATTTGGAACAGAGTGTGCTTAACTTTTGAGAGTACTTATTTACTTAACACACGTATTATATTAAATGGATGAAACAGAGTTGGTATTATCTACAAGGTATTGTATCCATTTGGTAGCTGCTTATGGACTTGACTGGAGTTGCAGGATTGAGAAAATAAGTTGAGAAGGTAAGTAACAGAGGAGAGAAAGTAACTGTCCAATTGATGATGTCTCTGCTATAGACTTCAATGCCTATCTCTAAGAAATGAACAAATCCAGCAGGCATCACGAGTAGTATAGTTGGATTTAAAACCATCTATCAACTGGTAAAATGGGTATTTATAGGTGACTTCACCCAAGAACAGCAGAGTTCAGTCTGGTCAAGCTCACAAAGGATACCACCAAAGTAAACCATATTCTGGTCCCTAAAACATAACGAATTAGAAAGAGTAGACATATACAATGTTCATTGACACAGCACAATAGAATTAAACCAGAAATCAGTTACAGAAGATAACAGGCATTCCACATAATAGTCATAAATTAAACAAAACACTTCCAAATAGTGCAGGGCTCAAGAAGATATCACAAAAGAAATTGAAAAATATTTTTAAAACAAAATGAAAGTGGAGAGACAATCAGCCAAAGATTTTTGGTTTCATCTAACACTGTGGTACTTGGAGGGGAATTTACAGAATTTAATGTATATGTAAGAAAAGAACAAAGATGATAAAAATGTAAAAAAAAAAATCTAAGCTTACACTTTAGGAAATGGAAAAGATGGATACATTGACTCCAAAGTCACCAGAAGAGAAGGCATAAAAATAAAAATACATATCAATGAAATTAGAAAGAAGAGATCAACAGAAAATAAAAAAAAATAAAGGTCTAGCAGGAGAGAGGGGGAAAGGGGTAGAAGATTTGGGGTATCAAGTTGGTTAGCTGACTGGATGTCTAGACACTTGCTAACTGCCAAACATGTACCAGGATGTGTTTAGTAGTGTGTGTTCAAAGAATACCAGCATGTGGATCAGCAAATTACATGTGAAAGATATTCCCAAAATGCAGTTATGCCCTATGCAATGATGAGGCACCCACACACAACTCTGAAAGTAGAAGGAGAAATCTCGTGTTTTCTCTCTGGTCTTTTTCAGTGGGAAGATTTTTTTGCTGTTACCGTCCTTGGATATTACACTCCACTTTCTGTAGTTGTATATTTTAGGGACCCATACCTGAAGCCCTTCTGACATTCTTGACTCTTCATCCTTATATTGGTACTGCATCATTGACTTCTCTTACTCAAGGCTTTGGGCTTTGGGACTAAACTGAGTTTAGCTTCCCTTACCCACCACTTTCAGAATGTCACAAAAAAATTGTCAGTCTTTGAACAATCTGAACAAGCTAATATAGTTTCTCTTATACAAATTATGTAACTTAAATGTGTACTATATATTCAATCAGCTCTGTTTCTCTGGAAAACTTTGATATGGGTATTTAAAGAATAATAAAGATCAGTTAACTACTATAATGACCAATTATATTTTTTAAAGGACTTAAAATGTTCCTTTTACTTATTCCTTCATTGATGGCATGTAACACAGAACTTCATTTCTGACCTATACCTTTTCTTCTCTCTGATGAACTACTAAGTTTTTATTTTTGTTTTTTTTTCTGCAATAATAGTGATTTATATTTTGTTTGCCTAAGAATCCCATTACATCTCTTTAAAACATTTACCTACTTATTTATTTTTATTTGTGTGCATACATGCACATGAATATGTGGCATGGTTCACATGTGGCAGTCAGAGGACTCTTGTGGAGTGAGCAGTTCTCTCCTGCTGTGGATTGCAGGGAGTTGAACTAAATAGTCATCTTCCACACCCATCTCTGCACTGAGCCATCATGTCTGCTCCTCTCCTCTTCTCCACTGTAAAAGAATGTCACGGGATTGCAGCACTGGCTTGTTGGAGTCTTAGTCAGGGTTTCTATGCTGTGAAGAGATGCCAGGACCACAGCAACTCTTATAAAGGAAAACATTCAATTCTGGATGACTTACAGTTCAGAAATTCAGTCCATTATCATCATGGTGGGACATGGTGGCATGCAGGCAGACATGGTGCTGGGGAGGTAGCTGAGAGTTCTACATCTTGCACAGGCAACTGAAGGCAAGAGGAAGTAAATTGGGACACTGGGTGTGACATGAGTATATATAAGGCCTCAAAGCCCACCTCCACAGTGACACACTTTCTCCAACAAGGCCACATCTACCCCACCAAAGCCACACCTCCTAATAGTGCTACTCCATTTAGAGGCTATTTTCTTTCAAACAGCCTTATTCTACTCCCTGGCTCCCAAAGGCCTGTAGCCATACTACAATGCAAAAATGCATTCAGTCCAATTTCAAAATTCCCTTTAGTCTATAACTGTCTAAAGCCTATTTAACAGTAAAAAGTTCAAAGTCTCTTCTGAGATTCATGCAATCTCTCTCTTTCGGATTTTTGAGACAGAGTTTCTCTGTGTAGCTTTGCACCTTTTCCTGGAACTCACTCTGTAGACCAGGCTGGCCTCGAACTCACAGTCCACCTGCCTCTGCCTCCTAAGCCCTGGGATTAAAGGCATGCACCACCACTGCCTGGCATAGGCACATGCAATCTCTTAATTGTAATCTCCTGTAAAATCAAAATCAAAAAGCAGATGACGTACTTCCAACATATAATAGCACAGGATAAACATTACCATTCCAAAACATAGGAAAGGGAGCATAGTGAGGAAATACTGGACCAAAGCAAGACCAAAATCCAGTTGGGCAAACTCCAAACTCTGCATCTCCATGTCTGATGTTGAAACACTCTTCATATCTCCAACTCCTTTCAGCTTTGTTGACTGCAGCACACTTCTTTCTCTTGAGCTGGTTCCACTCCCTGATAGCAGCTCTTTTTGGCAGGTATCACATGGCTCTGGATCTCTAACATCTTGGGTTCTTCAAGACAATCCAGGCTTCACCTTCACAGCTTCATACAGTGGCCTCTCTGGGCCGCTATAGATGGACACCCTTGACACATGCCTGGCCTCAGCACTTTCCTAGCCACAGAGGCAAATTCCATCGCTCCTTTCTTCTATCCTTAACTCCAGGACAATGTGGCAGAAGCTGGAAAGTTCTGCTGCTTACAGGGGTGGAACATGGCCCTCTTGTTCAAGTATACCTTCAGCAACTTTCTATTTTCTATGGTTTCCTTTACTGTGTAAGCTTGGGTATCCTGAAACTGGATCTGTAGACCAGGATAGCTCAAACTCAGAGATCTGCCAGCCTCTGCCTTCCTAGTGCTGGGATTAAAAGCAGGTGCCACCACAGCTGGCTCTAGGCTTTGCTCCAATTCTTTTTCACAAGTTGGGAACTTAGCTGCATGGGACCTTGTTCTGTGATCACCATGCCCTTTATTCCATTTCCTAACCCTTTCATCTCCTTGAACATAGAACTTTGCTCCATTCCACTTCCTGGTGCTCCTTTTCTCTCAAGTTTTACATTTTGTACTTCTTTCTCTTGCTAAGCTTGCTACTTTTTGTTATAACTCTTCATCCGAGTTAACACTAATAACCACAGGACAGAGTCAATACTAAGCTGTTTTAAGATTTCCTCTGCCAACAGAATTAATTCAAAACTGTTCACTTTAGCCTCAGGCAGATGTTTTGGACAATGGCAAAAGGCAGCCACATTCCTCACCTACATATCACCAAAACCATCTCTAGGCCACATATTAAAATTCTCTCCTCTGAAACCTCTCAAGCCAGGCCCCCACAGTTCAAATCACTCTTATCACCACTGTCTTCTATGCTTCTGATAGTATGGCCCATCAAACAGTACTTAAAGCATTCCACTACTTTCCTAATCTGAAGTACCAAAATTTCTCCAAACAAAAACATGGTCAGGACTATCATAACAAAACTCCAATGACTGCTATTAATGTCTGTCTTAGTTAGGGTTTCTATTGCTATAAAGAGACTCCATGACCACAGCAACTCTTACAAAGTAAAACATTCAATTGTGGTGGCTTGCTTACAGTTCAGAGGTTCAGTCCATTATTATCATGGTGGGGCATAGTGGCATGCAGGCAGACATGGTGCTAGAGAGGTAGCTGAGAGTTCTACATCTTGCACAGGCAATAGGAAGTGAACTGGGACATAGGCATAGCTAGAGCATATATGAAACCTCAAAGTCCACATCCACAATGACACACTTCTTCCAACAAGACTGTACCTACTCCAACAAAGCTATATCGCCTAATAGTGCCACCCCAAGTCCCCATACTTCCATACCTAAACCCCCATCCCCACCCCCACCCCACAGGTGGATCTCTAGAACCCAAGGCCAGACAATCTAAATAATCAGTGAGAGACCCTGGGTTCAGTGAGAGACTCTGGCCCCAAAGCCAAAGTGGAGAGATTGAAGGCACTAACTGCTATACTCTGGCCTCCAGATGCATGTATACACAATGCACATTAACCCAACTCCATATATATATATTTCTCACACAGGCATGTACACATACACTATACACTATACAAACACACACACACAGACAGAGAGAGAGAGACAGAGAGAGAGAGAGAGAGAGAGAGAGAAATTCTTTCCTCAGTCCCATTTCCTTATCTGATGACTCAGTTTCAAGTACTTTTTTTCTGGTCCTTTCATTGAATTCCCATCCCTCTACTTACCTTGCCCATCTGTTCTGGCATACTGTATCCTTTATTCTTAGAAGTCCGGCTACCATAATCACTGCATGACAAGAAGGAGGTGTTTGGAAAAAGATGTCCCCACCCCAAGATCCTGGGCATTAAAGTGGCATGAAAGAATCCTTCTGGATAGAAGACATTTGTTTCATATCTAAAAATAGTTTGATGGTCAGCCACACACCACCACAGAGAGATTGAAATGAATGAAAAAAATTAATTAAAAAAAATCTTGTGTAAGGAAAAATGTGAAAATTCTTTAATGTCAAAACGCTCTTGA
>NW_023412531.1:0-9178 GCF_903995425.1 Onychomys torridus
TTTTTGTTGTTGTTGTTTTTGTTTTTGTTTTTCGAGACAGGGTTTCTCTGTGTAGCTTTGCACCTTTCCTGGATGTTGCTCTGTAGACCAGGCTGGCCTTGAACTCACAGAGATCTGATGCCTCTACCTCCCGTGTGCTGAGATTAAAGGCATGCAACACCACCACCTGGTGAAAAGTGGAAAATTTTATGGCTCCTTCCCAACTCTCCCTTTCTGCACTGTGAACACCACTGGTTGTAATATGTAGACAATGAATTCCTATTCTTACACATGCACCTCTGCAATGCCCCTTCACATTAAAAACCATAAAATGAACTAAAACTTTCATTGCCCAGTTCCTTTTGCATTCTCACTGAGCAGGAAAGGACCAGCCTAGAATGCCTGACACATTTGTGCTTAGAGGCAGAAAATAGATGGTAAAGATGATGAAATGATATCCCCAAAATTATGTTAAAAAATTAAAACGGGCTTTATAGCCATGTGCTCCAGAGACCAGAGATTTGTATTAGAGTACAACAAGGGCTACTCATAGCTTTTCTCTCAGGTTAAGCATCTTAAACCTGGAAAATAAGTCTGCTTAGTCAGGATCACACCACTATATTCAGATTTTCTATTTTGTTTCAACTGGAGTTAACTACAGTAATTTGGTTTTTTGTTCTTTATCTAGCTTCTTGATAGCTTTGTCTTGGGCAGTCAGGACAGGTATTGATTATCTAACATTGATTACTTCAGTATTCTTTACTAATGTCATCTACTTTCACAGCATGAGAGATTTCACCAACTTTTTGCTCATCTTTTTCTTTACTGTGTCTAAACCTGATTAAAGTTGGTCTGTGAACTCAATTATTGCACAGGTCCCTCTTCACTTGTAAGTTCCCCAAAACATGCCAGAAGGTTTGGAAGAAACTCCTTCACTGGTCTATTTTTCTTTCTCACTGACCAGTCAAGACTCAAAATAGAAGGAGTGGCAGGACTGTCTTCCCAGTCCTCAACAGCACAGTCAGGAATAAAGGATCAAAGCAATTGTCAATTACATTGTGTGAGGAAAGCCTGAGGTACAGAATAAAGTGCTCCAAGTATAAAAAAACAAACAAGAGCTCACTTCCTGTTGGCTGAAAGATGTAGGAATCTCAGCCATTTCTCTGGCACCATGTCTGCCTGAACACTGGCATGTCCCACCATGATGATGATAATGAACTGAACCTCTGAACTGGAGCCATGGGAGCTACAGATGCTGCAGCTGGGGAAACTTCCTGGAGATATCAGTGAGGAGACAGTGTAGCCTCTGATGTCACCATCATGTTATACCCCACTGGAAGCAACTATGATACTGTATCTTCATCTGAAAGGGAACAACTATTTACTATCAGAGACTGAAAACAGACAAAGCTCTCCTGTACTGGGAATACATTCTGCACCTCTTGCAAGGAAGACAGCTGGCCTCGACTTTTCAGAGTTAAATTGGTCAGTTTCCCTAAATATATACAAACCTCTCTTTGTGAGAGCAATAGAAATCAACAGAAGAAAATCCAATTTTGACTTTAAAGCTGAAGCCAGCTGATCAGGTTAGAAGAAGAGTCTGGGAAGCTTTTGGCACAATGTGGTAGAGACATTGTTGTTAGACTAGTTTTCATATCGCTTCTTGGCTAGATGGTACAAAAATACTTTTGATGTAATAATTATGAGTTGAACAGTGAAAACTTTTTGCATCAATGATGGATCAGAAACTTCATGCTGGGCGGTGGGAATAGGCACGGAGGTTCTGAGTACCTCTGCCTCAGTGGAAATAAGATAGGGTATCCTTGAACACAGCATCTCAGGAAGACCCATTTGTAGTCACAGAAACTGGGCTCTTGGATTTGACTAAAATAGCAGTTCTCAACCTGGGGTTTGCGACACCTTTGGGGTCAAAGGACCCATTCATGGAGGTCACCTAAGACCATCAGAAAACATAGATATTTATATAACAACTCATAGCAGTGGCAAAATTACAGTTATGAAGTAGCAATGAAAAGAATTTTATGGTTGGGGTCCCCACAACATGAGGAACTGTCCTAAAGGGTCACAGCGTTAGGAAGGTTGAGAGCCACTGGAAGAAATGATCTCTTGAATTGGGGGAACAATGTCCACCTTCCTAGAACTGTGTGTCCACTTAACACCCCTGATTTTCCTAAGCTGATGAGACATACTATGTTAAGTCACCTTTACCGAAATTCAATTGCAGCATGTTTCCTCTTTTTTCATTTCCTAACAGGAATTTGCCATCTACTTTCTGTCTCACTGTATTTGCCAAGGAACACTATGGACCAGGGAAAACTCTAGTTGAGTGGAGAGCTGCTCTTTGGCTGGTGAAGGCATTTCATGAACTCACAGTAAGGGAGTCACAGTGAGACAGTCATGGAGCTGCACACCAGCAGGACCAGCGACATTGGACTAGCCTTAGATTCTACCATGCACTTAGCACAGGATACACTAGCTTCTCTCTGACCTCTTATGAGCACAGCATACACATAGGATCCAGAACAAGAATTTTGCAGCAGCTGGCTTCCCCAGGTAGCAGGGACACCTCTAACATAATAGTCCAGTCACTCCCCAAGTGTGAAGTTTGGAAGCGAGTGTCTGCCAATCTTACTGTAAAGCAGGAGGTGAATTGTTTTTACTAACTTCCAACCTGGAGAACGTAAATGCATTCTGGAAACAGACTCGTTTATACTTTAACTAAAGAACTAAATGCTGTTTTCTGGTAATTTAAAACAAACAAACAAAAAACATTTAGAAAATTGCAAAGAAATCTTTAATGACTGGGAAATTCAAAGAATAAAACAAACAAGAGATTAGAGGATTGATACAATTCAAGGAAATCCAATTTAAAAAGTAAAACTATTCATTGATATTTAAAAAATATAAATATAATTGAAAAACACAGAGCTATCCTGACTTTGATTAGTAGCAGGCCATTCCCAGGTAGAGGACTGCTATTAAAACCAACTGTTTGATGTTGTCACTATGTTTTATGTTAGCTGCTGAGCTTTGTCACCTGACACACACATCTACATTCAAATGACCTGTGTCTCAGCTCTTTGAGCTGACTTAACAGTGCAAAACAGTATTAAATTCATGTGCAAAATGGGAGTCCACTAGTTAGAAATTCAGTATTCAGTGGCTCAAATGAAACTTTCCAAATTGTATGCTTAAATCTGCTGCCTTTACAATCCAATATCACTCTTCAGTTAAAAATCCCAAAGAAAAAAATCCATATTCTCTGTGTAATATCCATCTTTTCATGGCTTATTTTTTATACTACCTTTACTGTCTCTTTACAGACTTTATTTTTAAAAACTATCTATTTTTTATAACTGTATATAATCCTTTTTTTTCTTTCAAGCCTACATACATTTTTTAACACATTGTAAAGCATTTAGAGTCTTGTTCCATCTTAATCTGTCTTATCGTGGATCTATTGTATTAAACTTCAGCATTCTAAGACTGCAATCTCCACTGTGGCTGCTGCCTCTGCCCCCTTAGCTTCCCAACGTGGAGGTGGTACAGTTTAATGTCAGCTCTGGGTCTGGAGCCATGTGTATCATCAACTATCAGAAGCAGTTATATCAGAGCAGTGTTTAGCCCAGAAAACATTTTTTGTTATACTAGTAAAAGCTAAATCTACCATGCAGCATAATTTGCCACTTGCAGGCACCTCATTCCCTCCATACTGGTGGTCAAATGCACACACCAAGAACCCGCCGATTTGAGCAAGACAACTAGGATGCTGTTTTTAGCTCCATTTTGAATTGGCTTTTAAGTATTCTCAGCCATTTGCATCTGGAGACCTTGCTCTGCATTACTCCCACTCTTGTCCAGGTTGTTCAAGTAGCTCTCATCCATTCTATGTCATTGTGTGATCCATGTGTCTTTCCTATGGTCCCATTTTCTATGTAGCCTCCCTGGAGTTGTGTAGCAGTCTAGTTATCTTTGTTTACATCTAGTATCTTCCTATGAGAGAGTACATACCGTGTTTGTCCTTCTGAGTCTGGGTTACCTCACTCAGGATGATTTTTTTCTAGATCCATCCATTTGCCTGCAAACCTCATGATGTCATTGTTTTTCTCTGTTGATATGTTTTTGATGAACCAGAGAAAGGCACTGTGGGAAATGCAGTTCTGGGATGTAGAGAAAGGAACTCTGAGAAATGTACTTCTGATGTTATAGAGATATGATTTATGGGAAATGTAGTTCTGATGACACAGAAAGGAACTGTGGATAATGTGGTTCTCATGTCAGAGAAGCATGGTAGATGTAGATCTGATGTCATAGAGAAAGGAAGTGTGGGAAATGTAGATCACATGACACTAAGAAAGACACTGTTGTGATGGCTAGGGAGTGAAACTTTGGGAAAAGGATTTCTGTTGACATACAAAGTGGAACTGTGGGAAATGTAGTTCAGATGACATAGAGACAGAACTTTTTGTAACATAGTTCTGATGTCATTGAGAAAGGAACTCTGATAAATGTTGTTCTGATTACAAAAACATAGGTACTGTGGAAAATGCAGTTCAGATGACATCAAGAAAGGCACTGTGGGTAAGGGATTTCTGTGAAAAAGCGAAAGGCATTGTGGGAAACCTAGTTATGATGTCATAGAGCAAAGAACTTTAGGTAATGTAGTTATGATGCGATGGAGAAGGCACTGTGGGAATAGTAGTTCTTATATCAGCGAGAAAAGAACAGTGGGAAAGGTAGTACTGATGACATAGATAAAAGAACTCTGGGAAATGTTGTTCTGATGTCATAGAGAAAGGTATTGTGGGGAATGTAGTTATGATGACACAGAGCAAAGAACTTTGTGTAATGCAGTTCTGATGAGATGGAGAAAGACACTGTGGGAAATGTAGCTCTTCACAGAGAAAGACACTGTGGGAAATGAAATTTTGATTACACAGAGAGCAGAACTCTGTAGAATAGATTTCTGATTATGTAGACATAGGAAATGTGGGAAATGTAGTTATGATGATGAAAGAAAGGCTCTGTGGGTAATATAGTTCTGATGACATGGAGAATGGAACTGTGGGAAATGAGGTTCTAATGATGTGGACAAAGGAACTGTGGGAAATGTAGTTCAGATGAAACCATGAAAGGAACTGTAGGTAATGTATTTCTGTGATATAAAGAAATGTATAGTGGGAAATGTAGATATGATGACATAGAGCAAGGAACTTTGGGTAATGTAGTTCAGATGAGATGGAGAAAGGCATTGTGGGAAATGTAGTTATGATGAAGTAGTAAAAGGAACTGTGGTAAATGTAGTTGTGATGACGTAAACATAGGAACCTTGGGAAATGGAGTTCATATGACACTGAAAATTCACTGTGGAAATGTAGTATTGATGATGTAGATAAAGGAAAGATGGGCACTGTAGTTCTGATCATAGAGACAGGCACTGTGGGAAATGTAGTACAAATGTCTCTGAGAAAGGCACTGTGGGAAATGATGCTCTGATGAAACAGAGGAAGGCACTGTGCGAAATATATTTCTGATGTCACCAAGGAAAGCACTACAAGAAAGGTAGTTCTGATGAAACAGCCAAAGGCACTATAGGTAAGTATTACTTTGACATGGAAAAAGGCATTGTGGGAAATGTAATATTAAAAATGAAGATAAAATCAAGATGGACAATGTATTTCTGATGTCATATAGACACTGTAGATAATGAATTTATCATGACGTACAGAAAGGTACTGTAGGAAATGAAGTTCTAATGATATAAAGAAAGGCTCTGTGGCAATGTAGTTCAGATGACACCCAGGAAGGCACTGTGGGAAATGTAGTTCTGATGATGCAGATAAAGGAACTGTTGAAATGTAATTCTGATATCATAGAGAAATGATGTCTAGTTCTCATGATGCAAATAAAGGAACTTTTGGATATGTAGTCTGTAGAACTAGAGAAAGGAAGTGTAGGTAATGATGTTCTGATGATATAGAGACAGACACTATAGGAAATGTGGTTTTGCTTATGTGGAGAAAGGCATTGTAAGAAATATAGTTATGATGACACACAGAAAGGAACTATAGGTAATATAGTTCTAATAAGATGCATAAATGCACTGTGGGAAATGTAGTTCTTATGCCACAGAGAAAGAAACTATGGGAAATGAAGTTCTAATGACGTAGAGAAAGGAACTATGGGTAATATAGTTCTAATGATGGAGAGAACGGAACTGTGGAAAATTTAGTTCTGATGTGGTAGACATAGGTAGTGTGGGAAATGATGTTCTGATTACCTAGAGACAGGCTCTATAGAAAAT
The DNA here is from genome assembly GCF_903995425.1 of Onychomys torridus. Lineage (NCBI taxonomy): Eukaryota > Metazoa > Chordata > Mammalia > Rodentia > Cricetidae > Onychomys > Onychomys torridus. Next base: position 6,305 of record NW_023412531.1, read on the forward strand.
GTGGTGTTGATTACATAGAGAAAGGGTTTGGGGGAGACATAATTATGATGACAAAGAGAAAGGTACTATAGGTAATGAGTTCTGATGAGATGCAGAAAAGCACTATGGGAAATGTAGTTCTGATGGCAAAGAGATAGACTATGGGAAATGTATGTGTATGTCATCAGAACTACATTTCCCACTGTCTCTTTCTCTATGACATCTGAACTACATTACCCAAAGTTCCTTTCTCTTCCTCATCAGAACTAAATTACCCAAAGTGACTTTGTCAATGCCATCAAAACTATATTTCCCACATTGCCTTTCTCTGTTTCATCAGAACGACATTTCCCACCTTGCTTTTGTCTTTGTAGTCAGAACTACATTACACTGATTGGCTTTCACTACATCTTCACATTTCTCACAGTTCCTTTATTTACATCATCAGAACTACATTTCCCACAGTACCTTTCTATGATATCAGAATTATATTTCCCTAACTTCCTTTCTCTAAGTAACAGAACTGCAATTCCCACAGTGCCTTTTTCTAGGTCATCGGAAATGCATTTCACACAGAGGGTTTCTCTGGTTCATCAGATCCACATTGCTTACAGGGCCTTTCTCTACATCATCAGAACATCATTTTCCACAGTGTCTTTCACTGAGTGATCTGAACTATATTTCTCATAGTGCCTTTCTCTGCCTCATCAGATCTATATTTCCCACATTGCCTTTCTCTGCGCCACCAGAGCTACATTTCACACAATTTCTTTACTTACATCATCAGAACTACATTTCCCACTGTTCCTTTCTCTAAGATATCAGAACTACATTACTCACGGTGCCTTTCTCCATCTCTTCAGAACTTCCTTACTCAAATTTCCTTTCCCTGTCCCATCTGAACTACATTTACCACAGTGCCTGTCTCTATGTCACAGAAAGACATTTCCCACAGTGTCTTTTTCTATGACATCAGAACTTCACTCCCCACAATGCCTTTCACTATGTGACAGAACAGTCTTTCCCACTATGCCTTTCTCTTCTTCATCAATTCAACATTTCACACCATGCCACTAGCTAGGTGATCAGATCTACACTTCCTAAGTCCCATTCTCTATTTCAAGAGAACTAAATTTCCCACCTAGCCTTTACTCAAGGGATGAGAACTCCATTTCTCACAGTGGCTTTCTCTATGTCATAATAGCTACATTTCCAACAGTGCCTATCTCTGTGTCACCAGAATGACATTTCCCACAGTCCTGTTCACTGGTTCATCAAAACCACATCTTACAGGGCCTTGCTCTACATCATCAGAGCATATTTTTCCAAAATGTCTTTCACTGAGTGATCTGAACTACTTTTCCCACAGTGCCTTTCAATGAGTCTTCAGATCTACATTACCCACAGTGCCTATCTCTATTTTTTCAAAACTACATTACCACAGTGCTTTTCTTCACATCTTCACAACAACATTATCAACTGTGACTATTTATAGATCATCTTAACTATACTTCCCACAGTGCCTTTCTCTACTACATCAGAACTACATTTCCTATACTGCCTGTCTCTACATCATTAGAAGTTCATTTACCACAGTTCATTCCCTACATCATCATAACTACATTTTCAACAATGCATTTCTCTGCTTGATCAGATTGTTTTTCCCACAGTTCCCTTTTCTGCATCATCAGAACTACACATCCAAAAGTTCCTTTATTTACATCATCAGAACATTTCCCACAGTGCCTTTCTTTGTTTTATCAGTTCAACATTACCAACCATAGTTCTCTTTGTGTCATCTGAACTACAATTTCCACAATTCTTATGTGTACTTCATCAGAACTTCATTTATCACATTTCCTTTCTCTATGTCATCATAAGTACATTACCCACAGTTCTTTCCTCTACGTCATCAGAACTTCATTTTCCATAGTTTCTTATTTTATGACACCAGATCTATATTTCCCACAGTGCATTTCTTCATCTCATCAGAATTACATTTCCCACGGTGCCTTTCTCAATCTAATCAAAACCAAATTTTGTATAATGCATGTCTCTAAATCATTAGATCAATATTACCCACAGTTCCTTTCTCTACATCATCAGAACTACATATCTGAAAATTCCTTTATTTACATCATCAGAACTAGATTTCCCACATTTACTTTCTCCTTTTTTTATCAGAACTACATCTCCCACTTTTCTTTTCTCTACATCATCAGAATGACATTTCCCACAGTGCCTTTCCCTGTGACATCAGAAGTGCATTGCCCATCTTGCCTCTATCTGCATCATCAGTTCATCATTTCCAACAGTGCCTTGCTTGGTAACATCTGAAATACATCTCCCAAAGTGGCCTGTATCTATGATATCAGAAGTACATTGCCCATCTTGCCTTTATCTACATCATCAGAACTACCTTTCCAACAATGCATTTCTCCTTGTCCCACAACTGCATTACCCACAGTGCCTTTCTCTATGTCACAGAACTACATTTCCAACAGTGTCTTTTTATGTGACATTAGAAGTATATTTCCCTCAGGTCTTTTCTCTATGTCATCATAATTATATTTCCCATATCGCCTTGCTCTATGTCTTCATAACTACATATTCACAGTGCTTTTCTCTAAGTCATCAGCACTACATTTCCCACAGTGCCTTTCTCTGAGTCATCTGAACTACATTTTCCACACTTACTTCATTTACATCATCACAACTGCATTTCCCACAGTTCCTTTCTCTATGTCATAAGAACTACATTTCTCACAGTGTTTTTCACAGTGACACAAGAACTACACCCCACAGTTTCTTTCACTCTGTCATCAGAACTACATTTCCCACACTTCCTTCCTCTATGACATCAGAACTTCATTTCCCACAGTGCCTTTCTCTGTT
>NW_023412532.1:0-22570 GCF_903995425.1 Onychomys torridus
TATATTGTACTAAAACTGGAGTGAAAAGGTCATGTTTTCATTTCATATAAATTAAAATTAAATTAAACTGCTGATTCACTAACCAAATTGACAAAAGCCAATGATTTGAATTACCAATATCAAGAGTAAAATGTGATGGACTTGTTCTTTCTGTTCATAGTTCTTATGTGAGTACAGTTGTGAGCTGTTCAGGTCAGCCTAGACTAGAGTCTGTAACATCCAGCATGTAGGTGTTAACCTCACCCAGAACTTGAGATCTTGTTGTATCCAAGTAGGAAGTTTCTATCTGCTATTACTCATCATGCATAAATTTCTGTAGGAATTTTCCTGTTGTCTTCTTGAAATACTTAACAATAACATTCATCTTTCTAGTGTGTTCCTTACATACATCTTTGTGGTGCCTCTTTTGGAAAGAATCCAGCAAGGTTTGAGACTTACCTCAAATAACTTTTTTTTCATTTTTCTTTTCTTTTCTTTTTCTTTTTTGGCTTTTTGGTTTGTTTGTTTTTGTGACACTTCTTTATTTTTATTTTTATTTTATTTTTTATTGATTCATTACATTGGTGTTTTACACATCAGCCATGGGTTCCCCTGTCCTCCCCTCTCCTGCCCCTGCCCCCACCTTTCCCCCAGCCCCTCCCCTCCATTCCCATCTCCTCTAGGGCCAAGACACGCTGGGGATTCATTTAAACATGGTGGATTCAGTACAGGCAGGTCCAGTCCCCTCCTTCCAGGCTGAGCAAAGTGTCCCTGTGTAAGCCCAAGGTTCCAAACAGCCAGCTCATGCACTAAGGACAGGTCTGGGTCTCACTGCCTGGGTGCCTCCCAAACAGTTCAAGCTATTCAGTTGTCTCACTTATCCAGAGGGCCTGCTCCAGCTGGGGGCTCCACAGCCCCTGGCTCATAATTCATCTGCTTCCATTCCTTTGGCTATTTGTCCCTGTGCTCTTCCAATCTTGGTCTCAACAATTCACACTCTTACAGTCCCTCCACTTTCTCCACAATTAGACTCCTGGAGCTCCACCTGGGGCCTGGATAGGATCTCTGCCTCCACTTCCATCAGTTATTGGATAAGAATTCCAGCACTACAGTTAGGGTGTTTGGACATCTGATCACCAGACAGGGTCAGATCAGGCATTCTCTCAACCATTGGCCAGCAGTCTACAGAGGATGTATCATTGTGGATTTCTGGGGACCTCTCTAGCACTCTGCCTATTCCTGTTCTCATGTGGTCTTCATTTATCATGGTCTGTTATTCCTTGTTCTCCCACTCTGTTCTTGATCCAGCTGGGATCTCCTGCTCCCCAAGCTTTCTTTCCCTTGAATCTTGCCCTTCATTATTCCCACTGTCATCCAGGTTGTTCATGTAGATCTCATCCATTTCTCTGTCATTGGGTGATCCCTGTGTCTTTCCTAAGGTTCCATTTTCTAGGAAGCCTCCCTGGAGTTGTGTAGCATTCTAGTCATCTTTGTTTTACCTCTAGTGTCCTCCTATGAGTGAGTACTTACCATGTTTGTCCTTCTGAGTCTGGGTTACCTCACTCAGGATGATTTTTTCTAGATCCATCCATTTGCCTGCAAACCTCATGATGTCATTGTTTTTCTCTGCTGAGTAGTACTCCAATGTGTATATGTACCATATTTTCTTTATCCGTTCTTCAGTTGAAGGGCATCTAGGTTGTTTCCTGGTTCAGGCTATTACAAACAATGCTTTTATGAACATAGCTGAGCAAATGCCCTTGTGGTATGATTTTTTTTTCTTGAAGAACTAGATTACTTAGGAATTTATTATATAATTTCTCAAATTTGAATTGAATATTTACTATAAATTATTTTATTCTTTATATTTTAAAGTTTGAAGCTTGTCTTATGAGTCTGAAATGTTATTTTTGGCAATATTCTGAGTACATTTGAGGCATGTATTGTTTAATAGTTACATGTACAATATTAGGATCATAAATAAAGTCAGTTGGTGTTTCATTTAGGCTAAACTATATTTATAAATCGGTCTACTTTTTCACATTATTTATAATTTTTGAGAATATTAAACATAATTTTCCTCCTGCACTCCTTTTCCTCAAAATTTTCCACCATTCCTTCTCAACTTTATGCTGTTTCTCCTTTAATTATCATTATTAACAAACACATATGGATGCGCACACACACACACACACACACACACACAAATTGTCATATATAAAGCCTGCTGAATCCACTTATTATTGCTCATATGTATATGCTTTTAGGGTTGACCTCCTGGTATTAAATAAACAATTAGGGACTCATTGCTGAGGAAGACTGATACTCTCTCTTAAGGTAGTCACTTATTTCCTGTAAACCTTCATCTAATGATTTTTGAAAATATCACAAGATGTTGACTGTAGGATGTCAAGTGATGTTGTCATTGTACAGATTTTATTTAGGAAATCACATTTTTGAGATTTCACAGATACAGCTTCCCTGTCATATTTAGAAGATGCTAGCTTATGGTAGGTGCCCTGACCTTCTTCCATTTAGAATATTTATGAACCCTCTCCTATGATGTTCTTGAGCCTTGAAAGTGTGCATTTTATTGTAGATATGTCAATTGGGAATGAGCAGCCTAAGGCAAAGTGTTCTCTTTGATTAGTTGTGGTTTACTCCATCAGTCTTCATCAAATGCAAAAAAAACAAAAAAACAAAACAAACAAAAAAAACAAACAAAAAGCTTCTTTAAAAGTAGGAAGAGTTTCCCTTTTTTTGAAGATAAGGATTTGTTTTTGATTATTTAATTGCTTTACTGGACTTGGACACCAAAAAACTTTTCATAGGCATACTCTTGGACTTTGTTTGACATTAATAAAAAGACTCATAACTTTTAATCATCTTAATCATCATGGTTGTCAATAACTATTTCACTTGGATTTCAGCCTAGTTTATAGTCTTGAAATTTCTTTTCTTACTATACTTATTCATATATTTTACTCTTTGTCTTATTAGTTTTCTGCTAGTCGTGTTTTCCATGGCTACTTAATGTTTGTAGTTTACATTACACAATATCAGCTTTTATGACTACATTCACATTGTTTTATGGATAATATGCCAGTATTATGCAACTATAACCATAATGCCAATACTTTGAATTTGTAGCAATCCTAATATACATATGATTTTTTGTGTATCTCTATATTTGCCAGACATTTTGAGGAAAATACTTAATGTGAACAACTTAATTGTTGTACACTACATTCTTGGGTAGATGTGAACAAATGTCTATTAACCCTAAATAAGACATCAATGACAGACTAAAGTATAATAGCACTAAAGTCCAACATGGTGAATCAATGATTTTTTTGAGGTTACTCCCAGGAATAAAGATGAGGGATTGCTGACAGGAGTAGAAATGACCCAAAGTCAACTGCATCAATGATTCCCACTCCAGCATGGGTGGTAGCTCATGACAGCCAGAAATGAGCACACTGCCCAATCTGCTGGCAGTTCAAGAGATTAGAGAGCTTGTCTTCCAGGCAGCTCATTCAGTTGATCTGAGCCTCTTCCAGGTGCCTGATCCTCAGCTTCTTCTAGACAGTTCAGCTTGCCTGAGACTATCTCACAGTAGCGTTATAGGTTGTATGTTATAGATTACATACACTTGGGAAGGGAGTGTCTTAGTGAATTTGGTCAATATCAATCAGGGATTAAATTGATTCAGGGATTTTAAAGGATATTGAATTGTTCCTAAAGACACCGTTCGTGAGCTGTGTCACTCCCCTTTGACATCCTGCACTTTTACAGGCTTAGGTTACACTGTAGCTTCAGTTATGGTCTCCACTTTAACACTCTGCCTTAAAATACCCTGTTGTTGACGTTCCCCTTAACACCCTGTGCCTTCACATGTTTTCCTCCAAAATGAAATTTTTTAATCTGGAAAATAAATGTTGTATGATGTAAGAATACCAAGAAAGTTCATCATGACAACCCATGAGTTTTATAGGAGTAACTTACAGAAATATGGTTGAGGCATTATTTATAGAAACAAAAAATGACTCAGGGACAGCTGTATTACCAAAAGCTTAACCCACCAGGGCTGAGGGCATATGAAATTTGGAAATTTGAATCTTACTGTACAACTTGCAGGTAAATTCACAGGTTGTATAATGTCTTTTCCAGGTTGCTCAACTAGACCGAGGCTTTTCCAAGAAATTCACTAGGTCTCTGACCCTTCAAGGTTGCTCTGATGATCTCTCCTCTCAGGAAGCTTGGCTGATCTCCATCTTCCAGGCAGGCCATCTAGTCTGAGCCTCTTCTGTGCTGAGTCTGACTCTCCACAATTACTTTTTCTTACACAAGTCTGAGGAGGGATGGGTCTAATGAATCTAATGATCACATTCAGGAACTTCCTGAAGCTATTGATTTTTTTTTACTTCTTGAATTTTAAGGAGCTTCTTCAGGAAGTAATGTTTCTCTTTCTTTACAACTTTAGAATCTCATAAGAAGTAATAATGTCTTAAAGTCTGCGGAAATTGCTACCCAATATTGAGGGGTTACGTTTGGCCTGGGGTTTCAGAGATGTCAGCCCATAATCTTTGGTTCTATGGAGTCTTAGTTAATAGTGAGTTAGAACATCATGTTTTTGAGGAAACTTTGTTTTGAAGTCATTACAATACTATGTACATTCATATATGTTCATAGATTTATATTGATATATTGATAAACATTATACATATATATATATATATGTATATAGGTATGTAAGCATATATATTATTACCTTTGAATTTAAAATATAGTATGTTTATATACAGACATATTAATTTATGTCCTTGATTTTTTTCATTCTCACTTTTCAATGACAAAATTTTCGTCTCATTTGTCAATGAGAGAGGCAAAGTATTTTATTTTAATGTATATTTCTTCTTATCTCTGTTCCTTTGTGACTCACATCAAAAATCATTCAGTGAAGGAAGAACAAACAGTCCATTTATTGATTTGAGACAACTGGTAAAAAATAGTCAAATGCAAATCGCCATGCTGATCATGAGACTGTGTTTCTTTCCCTGATGCTCCCTGTTGATGTTCTGGAGATACCTCTCCTCACCCCTCCCCTGTTTCCCGCCTTCTCCTCTCCTTTCTCTCTCTTTCCTTTCTCTCCTTCCCTCTCTCACTCTTCTTTATCCCTATTGCATTCACAGATTCACATACACACACACACACACACACACACACACACACACACACACAGACACACACACACAGAAATACGTTATTTTTCCTCTGCAAAAATTGAGAACTCCAGCAATGGAAACCCAATGTCCTTTCTGGTCTACCCAAGGTTTCTTCCTGCTTTTTGAGGAGGAAATTAACCAGAACAAGAAGAATTTATTTCTTAAGCCACTCTAGATCGAAATAAGAGTACTCATCTCTAGAGACACAGTACTCAGAGAGTGGCTACTACAAGAGAAAGAAAATTTAAGCCATAAAATTATCAAGAGGATTGTGGGATACAGACATTTCTCAATACTATTATATTGTGATCATCATTTTTAACAGGCTCTTGAAGGAACAGATTCTCATTGCACTAACATTTAAATGAAAATATCATGAACTTTTTTGTTTATATTTGGTTCATTATAAGGATCTTAACACTTAGTATGTGTGTGTGCATGGTATTTTAACATGGTTTTTAATCTTGAGTAAGAATAAGTACAAAGAAGAATCAGCAATTAAATACATACAATTTTTTTAGATTGAATAAATGTTGCAATGTATATCCAGATGCATAATAAACTTCATTGTCCTTACAAGACAGTGAAATTTTTATTTTGTAAGGAAACCCTGAATTTATTTTTTGGAAATTAAATCTGTTAGGTCTATTTTATAGTGTTATTTTATGTGTATATATGTAGGCAGGCTCAGGTAACTAGGTAACTAGATAAGGTAAGTAAGTGTATGAAGAGAAATAACAGAAAACTAAGTTGAAAAACATCCATAATGCACATAAAGGTAAACCTTGTAACTTTCATTGTAAAATTGCCATAAGTGTTTGACAATTGCTTTTGTTAATTTTAAGGTTATTTGTTCAGATATTGTCAATAGAATTTGAGCAAGAATACTCTGGTTTTAATATTTTGTTTAATATGTAATAAAACAGAATTTTAAATTTAGAGAATCTATTAAGACAACAGTGTTTATATTTTTCATGTATCTACAAAAATCAAACTATGGGGAAAAGGCCACTTTTCCAAAAGACCACTTCAAAACTATGAAATATTAAAATTAAATTTTACTTAGTTTTGATAATATACAATTTAACTGTTTAAGATAAGCATAAATAGCATTATAATTTATATAATACCATCAGAGATCATTTATGTTGCCACTTGAACTGTCTATATTCATACATGTTCAGATTTTCACCCAAAGTTGAATATTATTGCTCTTTTTCAAAATAAATGTAACTCTTGAAGTTCATTTACATATCCTAAAATCCATGTGTATTTTAATTATCTTCCTTCACATATAATTGTATTAGGCAGTCCTTTTAAAAAATTATATGTTATTTCCTTGGAATGGATTTTTAAATGAAGATGAGCAAACAAACAGCTGGGGTTAATGGTGTGTGTGTTTCCCAACTACTGGTAGCAAATGCATAAGATCTCAAGTGCTGGGATTAAAGGTGTGTGCCACCAATGTGTGGCTCTGTTTCTCTCCTAGACTGAATCAGTCTCACATAGTCCGATGTGGCTTTGAACTTACAGAGATTCAGATGGATCTATGCCTCCAGAGTACTAGGATTAAAGGTGTGCCATTACTGCCTGACCTCTATGAATAATCTAATGACTTGTTCTGTTCTTTGATCTACAGGCAAGCTTTATTTCTTAGATTACAACAGTCACTATATTTTTATAAAACTTTCTTCTGATTTCTCTATATGAGCACTTGAAGTACTCTTCTGCCATAAGGAATTTAACTCATTAGTTTCATTTTTGGAGAATTTTGAGTTATCACCAGAAATTAGCAGGAGGTAGATATCCCATGTATGCATGATAGCCCCCCCACACACACATAGCCCTTCTGAATGGTATATTTTAAGATATAATATGTATTTAGGTGTCTTTAAATCTTCTCATGTTTAGACACATTTTTTGTATTAGCATTAAATAAACTTCTCTCCATGTTCTATATAATTAAAGGGCATTGTGGTAAGTACTACCATGCCACCACAGTATAATTCCCTTGTTTCTAGAGAACACTTTATTTCTTTTTTTGTGACTTTGAACTCATTTCAGCAAATAATGTCTTTAAGTCATATCCAATCGCTAATAATTTACTTAAGAACCATTAGGTATTATAAGAGCAGGGTATGCAAATGATTTTATAATGTGGTTCCTTAGATTTTATGGGAAGTGCTCTTAAAGTTGGGGTGATTAATGGACCATCAGCACATGTTTTTGGCACTCTGAATTATTAATTCTCATTTTCTTTTCATTAATGATTCACATTTCTACCATAGTAAGTCCAATTTGTTCCACGTTATATTATGTTGATTTTTCTTCTCCAAAATTGATTTCTGAATACTACTAGATGATGTGCATGAACACAACCTATCAAAACTTAAAAATTGATAGCATTGAGCAATGAATTCCAATTTTTTCCAACACCATAAAAATGTGTAATTTTTAGAGGCCTTGTCTTAGGTAGGGTTTCTATTGCTATGAACAGATACCATGACCACAGGAACTCTTAGAAAGGAAAACATTTAATTGAGGTGGCTTACAGTTTCAGATGTTCAGTCCATTACCACCATGATGAGGGAGCATGGAGGCATGCAGGCAGACATGGTGCTGGCTACATCTTTTAGGCAACAAGAAATCAGTTGTGACACTGGGAGTAGCTTGAGCACAAGACTCACAGCCCACTCCCACAGTGACACACTTCCTCCAACAAGGCCAGACCTCTTAGTAGTGCCACTCCCTTTAAGGACTGTTTTCTTTCAAACCACCATAGGCTTCAAAGCCCAATAATTCTATGAAGTATTAAGTATATATTACTGATAAGCACAACTTCATTTATTTGCTTTGGTTCATGTTTTCAATGTGTGGAACTCTGCTGACCCTAGTTCAGTAGTTCACAAAATTGATATTTTAATAGTCTTCGATTAATTAGTAATTTAAGTGAGTTTTATGGTCCACATTTATTCTACTAAAGACAGTGGAATCTATTATAATATATAAGGCATAGTTTCTAACTATTTAATTTACCATTGCAATTTTCTATTATAAAGCCACATACCTAATAAACACCTTCAGATTAGCTGTATACTTCCATTAAAATTAGAGATTGACACCAAACTTTTCTCATTGCATTTTTCATCTCTGCATTTCTCAGCGTGTAAATTAAGGGGTTGAACATAGGAGCAATGATGGTGTAAAACAGTGCAAATACTTTATCTTCAGGGAAAGTGGTAGGAGGTCTAAGATAGGAGAAGATTGCAGGCCCAAAGAATAAAACTATCACAGTGATATGAGACCCACATGTAGCCAGGGCTTTGCGTCTTCCTTCTGCTGAGTGAGTTCTTAAAGTGAGTAAAATAATGACATAAGAAACAAACAGAACCACAAAGGTCACCAAAGTGACTATACCTGAATTAGCCAGAACAAGGACACCAGTGATATAGGTGTCAGTACAAGCAATTTTGAGCAGAGGAAAAATGTCACAGAAGTAGTGGTCAATTTGATTGGGGCCACAATAGGGCAACAAGATTGCAATAGAAAACTGAGGGAATGAGTGGGCTGCTCCACCCACCCAAGCTGCTACCATTAGAAGATGGCATTTTGTCCTGCTCATAATGACCATGTAGTGGAGAGGCTTGCAGATAGCCACATAGCGGTCAAAGGCCATGACTGTTAGGATTAAGACTTCAATCATTCCAAAGAAGTGCATTGCAAAGACTTGCAGCATGCAGTTCGTGTAAGAGATGGTTTTCCTAACTACTAGCAGATCACCAATGAATTTTGGGGTCACACAGGAGGTAAAACATATATCCATAAAAGACAGGTGGCTGAGGAAATAGTACATTGGCTGATGAAAAAGAGGGCTGTATCGAATTGAGATAAGGATCACAACATTTCCTAGCAAAAGAGCCATGTAACAGACTAAGAAAAGAACAAAGCAAAATATCTGTATGTCATGGTCATAAGAAAGTCCAAGCAGAATGAATTCGGAGACATTCCTCTGATTCGCCATGTGTTTCAATGTTGCATTATTTCATATTTGAGAAGCAGAAAAATTAAATATCTAAAAATGAAAAAATCAAACTCTCCATAAAATGAGCAATGTAACAATTATGTAAAATTAACAAAAATGAATTGATGCAGTACAACAATAATCTTAATTATTTCATGTTGTATGGTAAGAAATGTTTTAGTATGTATCTCATATAGAACTCCATTGTGTGATGATTAGGAAATAAAAAAGCTGCATTTTTCAACATTTTCAAACATGAAGAATAATTTATACTATTTTTAAAATTGCTCTGGTCACAGAAAATAAATATAAATACTCTTAAAAATGTTTGATAACAATTTTAATTTAGATAAAGCAAAATAACATTACATATTATTAATAATTGCTTTTTATCTACTGATTTCACTTTTCTTTATTTAGTATGATGGGGAGGAAATCCCCAAATTAAATGTTTATTCACAAAAGAATATTTACTTAAAATTCATCAACACAACTATTTAACATATGTGAAAAAAATGATCTCCATTCTCATGTGAATGTATATCATTAAGGGACATTAAAAAACATTGTTGAAAACATCAAGAAACAAATCAATGTTCAAAATAATACTTCAAAATATGGAACGAAAGTTGTAAAAGAATGAGTGCATTTATTCATTGTCATATTCAAATTTTACATGACAAAAATGGTTTTACTACAATTCATTTGAAACTTGCTGTGGCAAAAATAAAGGACATATAAAGCCATAGCAAAATGAATAAAAATACTCAAAGCCTGTGTCATTAACATTCCTTTAGATCATGAAGTGTAAGCTAGTATGGAAACTAAAAACATGTCCAAACATTAATGAAACCTATTCCATTCAAGTTTATCATTCAAATGTAAATTAATCATAAAGAAAAGAGAAAATATTGTGCTCCCACCTTGATTTTTATGTTTTTTTATAAACTACTTAAGCTGTATTTATTTATTGGTGCTGTTTCAAGGCATAATAACCACCACTCACAATGTTCAGAAAGTTTAACAGTGTGAAAACCAGAATTACTATTTTATTGAACAAGTTTGTTTTTGTCTTAATAAAACCAAGGCTGACTCTGGTTTGGAGATGACCCTCTGCTCACTTATGGAGAAATGGCATACCTAAAATAATTTAAAAGTAAGTTAGTGAGACACACTTCATGAAAATCACTCAGGAGAGCTGAATCCCTGTTTTTCAGAAATACAAATAGATCAAAAGCATCTAAGTAAAATTCTCAGGCTTAGATGAATGACAGAGAATTTGGTACTCACCCTTTCTAAGAATACATCAGTGCTTTTAACACCAGCCATATTGGGAATGAATCTTGAATAGTGTAAAGTGTTTTGAATCTTCATCTCTGTGGAAGAGACCATGCAAAGTAACAGCAGACTACCACGGGATGTTCTGAATATCCATGAGCTGTATTTTGTAGTTTTATAAACATTTTCTTATAAAGAAATATATGAGTTTAATAAACATTACATTTAAAAATCTTTGAATTTGAAATAATGTTTCTTCAGGTTTAACAAAGTTTATGTTTCTTATGGCAGAATGGCCTAAATCAGGAATCTGTCATTCCTTTTATAATACTAAATGCTTAGTTTCTAATAGCTCTTAAATTTATGTTCTGTATTCAGACATAAACATGTAATGAATGCAATAGGAAAAGAGATAATAATATTATTGTTCAAACAGTCACACACACACACACACACACACACACACACACACACACACACACACCTCTGAATGTTCCTAATAATTGCACTTTGCTACCTAGCAAAATACACCACATTTCTTTTTCTTCTATTTACCTATAATTGTTTAGAATTTCAAATATGAGCACTTTTCCTAATATGCTATACACATTTATTACTTAAGGCCAAGTGTTGTGGCACACACCTTTAATCCAAACACTTGAAAATCAGAGTACAGTAGATTTATGTGAGCGTGAGGCCAGTCTGTCTACAACCTAACTTCTAGGCATGTACAACTGTGTAACTACATGGTGACTATAAAGTGAGGCCCTGTTTCAAATAAATAAAATAAAGTCCATTATCTAGTATAAACATAAACACTATTTACATATTATTTTTCTATTTAATATGTGGGAAGTCACTAAATACAGTTACCTTTATTTTATCGCACAGCTTGTGAAACTTAAGAAAAATTGCTAATTTCTTTAAGCTTACTATTCCACATAGCTAAACTACATAACCATTTTACTGAAATCAGAAATAATACTAACTCAAGAAGAAATAAAACAAACTCTATTGCCATATATTGTTGATGAGCATGAATGCATTTTTTCCTTTTAGCTTTATATTATTTGAGCAAAAAATTCATATCATTTCCATATGTGATTACACAGTCACATATATGCTCACTGAAGACATTTTAAGTGGGTGTGGTGAATTACACCTACATTCCAACATTTTGGAAATAAAGGTAGGGAATCAAAAGTTCAAGGAAGACCACAGCTATATAGCGAGTTGAAGGCTGTTCAGTGCTATATGCAAGCCTGTCTCACAAAAGTGTAAAATTTTAAGATATGAGTGTCACGATATAGCTGTATGATTAAGCTTGTGCCTAACATGTGTGAAGCCATGTGTTCCTTCTCAAACACCACAAAAAGACAAAAGGAAAGTATCCTCACATGAGTCTAATGAGAATAAAAAGAAATATAATCTATTATCAATCCATTAGTACAGGAAATGAAATAACCCAAGGAGATTACCCCTAAGATAAGCAAAGCTATCCCATCTACCCAGACCTTTTTAATGCCAAGGACTTGCCTGGGATTTCCTTGTACTCACCTGAGATGAATTAGATAGTTATCACCCACCTCTGCAGTTTTTTTCAATATTCAGGAAATTAATCACCATAAGAGACCACCAAGCACTCACTGGACAGTCTATTTAATAAGAACATGGAAGAAATGAGTGAGCCCCAAATGGGGCTGAGTGAATACAACTTCAACTTGAAGCTTTCATTAAATTTACTATGCCTCATATTCTCAACTTGAATTCAGCTGGTTAGCAGAGAGCATGTAGTTAAAAGCAGTTTTCCAGGATATATTAGCAGTAACCATATTCTTTTATACTTAATAAAATTATAATCTTAAAAATAAAACTAAAATAAATGAAGTTAAATAGCATACAGCTAGTCTAAAGTCTGGCTGGTGTGGCATGACATTTTTCCCAAACAGTGGTTTAAATAATTCAGACCACAATATATGACAAAGTGTTCCTTTTGAGATAATTCTCGCTTAGCTATCCCCATTATTTAAATCTGAAATAAAAATAGGAAATGTACAACATAATCCATAATTTAAACCCATTCAAGTAAATTCTACAAATGAGTGGAAAATGTAAATTGTTTTAGCAGCTGTGTCTTCAAGCTTCTTAAGCGTTTAAGGGAAGTAGAGCACAAATACCCATAATTCTTAAGCACACAGAAAGTGGACACTTGGGGGGCACATTTTCTTGAAATTACTATGAAATCAAAAGGCAGTTTAAACCTTAAAAGTCGTTTACTGCAAGCTGATGCTTAAATAAAATCTGTGTCATAAAAATAGAATGTAAAGTCATGGGTCAACAAGAGGACAAACAGGGCTTTTAAAGCTCTAAATTCCCAGAGGCCTTACCGGACAGTTCTCTGCCAGTGGCTATTATCCAGTGATGCAAAGTGCCATTGGCAGGAACTATACTTAATTTATGTAGTACATTTTACTGTGGATTGGGATCTCTATCTCGGGAGATTCCAAAATGTGCAAGTCAGTCACTGCAACTCAGTAAACTCTGTTCTTACAACTACTGTAGCTTTTAAAAGAAACCAGAAAAATAATATATCATGGAACATCATGAGGTTAGCCTTCAGGACAAGCCAAGCTGAGGGAGGAGGAGAAGAAATGAAAGGAAAAAAGGTAGTTCAGGCCCACAGAAAAGTGTACATAGTAACATGAAACTAGACTACACACTCAAACAAAATCAGTGACCAGTGAGATGGAGATTGGGAGGAGGAGGATGACAACAGGGATGACTTTGATGGAACAAATATTTGGAAATGAAAGAAAGAAGAAAAAATAGATGAATAAATATTCTGTAACCCATATTCTTATTGTGTCACATTTTCTGTATCATGGAGCTAAAAATGAAAATATCTGAAGACAGCAGTTCTAGAGGTCTAGCCTAACTTTCAAGATTCAGTCTGTGCCTCTGATGCCACTGTAATCCTGCAGGTTCTAGATATTAGGGACAAACCATGTTTGGTGACAAATTCATTTGTGTTATACACAGATTCAGACAGTAATAATTTTTATAGAGGGAAAATTTTAAGGAAAATATTTTGTTTTATCCAATATAAAATCTTACCTAATGTAAAATAATAATATTTATTGAGAGACACTGAGCGTTTTAATTCAACTTAACATAGTCTTTGCTTTGATGAACACCTTGATGTCAGAACGTCCAGCCATGCTATGTGCATAGGAACATAAGGGTGTACAGTTTAAATAAGGGGGTCTAACCTACCCTAGATGAGAAAAGTACAACTGTCTATTCTGTGAGGGAGTGAAAAAGCCATTTCTAAGTCCAGTACATGCATAAAAGTTGTGTAAGTTAAGTACCATGGGGACTTTGCAGATTCCTTTTTCAAGGTGAAGGACATAAGCATATTTCAATATGTAAACTGAATGCCTGGTGTTGACCAATCTTTACACAAGTTGGTTGTATTGAAAGAGGAAAGTAACCACTCAAAATTCTTCCAATCAAACCTCCAACAATTCAAATGCACATACACTGGGCTTCACACTGGGCTTCCTTCTCATAGACCTTGGTAAATTATCAGTTTCATGATGGCATTGTTTTATTTCACCTAGATAATATATTTGTCATTTAGTCATGTTATCTGGCATGGAATGAGTGATCATTGAGGGACAGTGATACCTTTTGCTACAATTTAGTATGCTCAATTTTGATGTGCACCCTATATATACATTATATATTATAATGAATACAATATATACAATATTATATATATCCATATTTATGGCATATATAATGTGTGGAAAATCAAAGATGGGTGAACATATACTGTATTGTATATGAGCTCACCCAAGGGATATGGAGCTGACGTGGAACAGTTGAAGTAAATTGTTTCTCTGCACATTACTTCTACACAAATAACACACAGAACAGAACTATGTAGAAACATCAGTGAAACATGGGCCATTGTCTATAGGATTATTGTCATGAAAATTCACATAATTCACTGAGTCATTTTTAGAAAAAGCTGGAGAGGTAGAAAGAAAATTATCTTACTAAGGGGCATGACCTTGTTATGTGTTAATTTTATCTATATACAAATATAGAAATCCAAACTAAATTTGATAGGCCAAATTACCTAATATATTAAAATTGTAAATTAACAGAAATTCCCAATATGTGTAAACCTTTGTAGTCAATCCCCAAAAAGCACTATTTATGTCAAAATGTACGCTGATGTTATGTCCTGTTGAATGTGTCCTTTGCCTTACATAGTCTTTCCAGTTTCCTAAGGTCCCATTTCTATCAGTGCTCTGTTTAGAATGTCTCCTGTGCAAATGTGTTCAAAGCTATGATCCATTTTCTCTTCTATTAAGTTCATTGTATCTGGTTTTGTGTTGAAGACTTTGATCTACTTAGACTTGGGTTTTGTACAGGGTGGTAAATATGGATTTTTTTTGTATTCTTCTCCATGCAGACATTCAATTTAACCAACACCACTTGTTTAAGATGCTTTCTTTTTTCCATTGCGTGTTTATATCTTCTTTATTAAAAAAAATCAGGAATATGTTGGTGTATGGTTTTATGCCTGAGTCTTTGATTTGCTTCCATTGGTCAACCTGTCTGTTTTTATGCCAAAACCATGCAGTTTTTATTACTATAGCTCTGTAGTACATCTTGAAATAAGGGATGATGATACCTCCTGGAGTTCTATTATTGTTAAGGATTATTTTAGCTATCTTGGGTTTTTTGTTTTTCCATATGAAGTTAAGTCTTGTCCTTTCCAAGTCTGTAATGAATTGTGTTGGGATTTTGATGGAGATTGTGTTGAATCTATAGATTACTTTTGATAGGATGTGACTGCTGGTGCCCATGGGGGTCAGAGGGCATCTTATTCCATGGGAACTGTAGTTATAGGCTACTTGAGCTCATGATGTGGGTGCTGGGAATTCATCCTGGGTTCTCTGCAAGGGCATCAAATGCTCTGAACCACTGAGCCATCTTTCTAATCCTAGAAGAACTATTTTATAAAGCCTGAGAGGATTTAAATCATTTTATATCTCACATGGGCACCAGCAGGCACAAGGTACATATAAACTCATGCAGGTACACACACATATTCATAAATATTAAATAAATATTGCTTAAAAGTTCTTTCACAGGACTTACTTAGTCCTAAAGGGCCCACTTTCAGTAGTCCCTACTCCCAACCTACTTCTATGTCCTTAGCAATCTGCTTCTTTACGTGCATGGAAGATCCACATAGCTCCTTTCTAGTGACCCTATGAGCCTTTCCTTTTAGCTTATACCCATTCCTTTGAATGAGCTACCACTTATCTACACTTTTGACAAGAGACCCCCCACTCCCCAGTGGCCACACTGGGCTGAGTTGCAGATAGGCAATTTTCACTGTCCTTCCTGTTCTCCATGTCAGTGTCTCCCCAGTGGTTCTTAACTAATGCTGTGACTCTTTAATACAGTTCCTCAAATTGTGGTGACCCCCCACCATACAATTATTTTTGTTGTGACTTTGTAGCTGTAATTTTGCTGCTGTAATTATATTATAAATATCTGTGTTTTCCAGTATTCTTTGATGACCCCTGCAACAGGTTGATTGGATTCCTAAAGGGGTGGCAACCCATATGTTGAGAACCACTGCTCCAGAATCACTAATAATCTTGTAGTAGCCTGGCTGCAGGATCTCCTCCTACTAGCCTACCTCCACTCTGTGAAGATTCCAGCCTCATGGTGCAGACATCAGTGCCATAGCTCTTTCCCTTCATCCCCAGTAACCTTTGCTCCTAGGATAGAACCAAGCACAACTGGCTGAAAAAAAGTGGTCAATGTAATTATACCTTAATGATATTCTGCTATACTCATAGATTTGTGCCTAGCCTAGGATTTATCAGAGAGACTTCATCCAACAACTGATAGAAACAGATGCAGACCCTCAGCTAAACTGAGGCGGACCTCCAGGAGTCCTACAGAAGAGGGAGTAAAAGGATTGTAGGAACCAGAGGGGTAAATGACACCACGAGAAAACCCATAGACTCAATTAACCTGGGATCATACAAGCTCTCAGAGACTGAGTTGACAAACCAGGGCACCTGCATGAGATTGATCTAGGTAGTTTGCATATATGCTACAGTTGTGTAGCTCTGTCCTCTGTGGATCTCCTAACTGTGGGAGCAGGGGCTGTCTCTGACTCTTTTACTTGCTTTTGGGATCCTACTCCTCATACTTGGTTGACTTGTCCAGCCCTCGTATATGAGGAGGTGCTTAGTCTTACTTCTAATTGATATGCCATGCTTTGTTGATGTCCATGGGATGCCTGCCCTTTCCTGAACAGAAACAGAGGAGTAATTGATTGGGTCAGGAACAGAGGGAAGAGATGGCAGAGAGACTCAGAGGAATGGAGGGAGGGGAACTGGAGCCAGGATGTAAAATAAATAAATAGATTTGTAAAAAGAAGTTAAAAAATAAATAATAGTTTATTTAATATTCACAAAAAAGTGACAATGTAATGGCTCACAATGGCAAAGATGTGGTGTAAGAGAAATAATCAAATATTGCTGGTGGAAGTGTAAACTCTTAAAGCTGCTAGAGAAATCTACATGGTGCTTCCTCAGGAAATTAAGAATTGATAT
The DNA here is from genome assembly GCF_903995425.1 of Onychomys torridus. NCBI lineage: Eukaryota > Metazoa > Chordata > Mammalia > Rodentia > Cricetidae > Onychomys > Onychomys torridus. The sequence continues at coordinate 17,157 of NW_023412532.1, forward strand.
ACTTGAAAATCAAGCTGTAGCATATTGGACATATGCCCAATGGATGCTGTATCCTTCTATACAGACAATTGTACTTCTTTGCTGCTCTATCCATAATGTCCATAAGTTGGAAATAACCTAGATGTGCCTCAACAGATGAATTGATAAATAAATATGTGGTAAATTAACACAGCCACTGAAAACATGAGATTTTGCAATTTGCAGACAATGGATAGAACAAGAAAAAAATCATTCTGAGTGAGGTATCCAAGAACTGGAAAGACAATCATGGTATGCATTTCCTTATATGTACATATTAGATGTTAAGTCAATTGCAACCAAGCTACAATCCATAGAAGCACAAAGAGTAGGTATAGAGTAAGAGACTAGAGGGAACAGATAAATCTCATTAAAAAAGACAACTAGAACAGATATGGAAAGAACATATGGAAACATATGGAAAGAACATAAAGAACATATGGAAAGAGTGCTGGAACGGCACGATCATGAAGGTAAGGGGAGGAGATTGTGGGATAGAATTTGGAAAGAGAAATATAATTAAGGGACATTTGAGGGGTAGTATGGAAACCTTATACAGTAGAAATTACCAAAATTACATAGTACATGTATGAAGTCAAACTAAATGAAATCGCCAAAATAATAGGGGAGAAAGAGGCCCAATGGCCCACCTCTTGTCAACAAATGAAGCTTCTAGTATTGGGCTACATCTAATTGAGTTGCTGGCCAAAGGAATGCCTAAACAACTCAGGCTGTTACCAAGTCTATAAGTCGCTCTCCACAAACTGACAGTCAAGTCTCATCGCTGAAGACAACACCTATAAACTCATGAACAGTGATCTCAGTCTGGTGCCTACATAGAACCTTCACCTCTACATTCCAGAGTCTTTGGTAAATGACGTTATTCAGCATGGTAATCAAAGTAGAAACCTAAACACCAAGCCAGCCACATACCCTTTATCTACAATGGGGTACTACCTGCAAAATATCCTAGGGTAATAATGACACAAAGCCTGTGGAAGTAACCAGCCAATAGCTAATTTGACTTAAGACCCAGTCCACGAAATGGAACCTATACTTAACATTGCTCAGGTGACCAAAAACCTTAGACTAGATGTCCCAGGAACCTAAGGTAAAACCAAATATGATTGGTCTAAAAAAGATTGAAAAATGGCTCTTAATGATATTCAGCAATACTCATAAATCAGTACCTAGTGCAGAGAAGCTTACTCCTACAGCAGGTGCAAACAAATCCAGAGATGGACAGCCAGACATTGAAAAGAGAATGGGAGACCTTGGAACATTCAGCCATAAATGAGATGCTTCCATCAAATCTTTCCCTCAGAACTCAGGGAAACCCATAGAAGAGAAAGTTGAAGGAGTGTAAGAACAAGAGGGGATTAGAGCCCATCAAGAAAACAAGCTCTCTAAATCAACATGAACAAAGCTCATATGAACTCATAAACACTGAAGATTGATGTACAGGACCTTCATGGGTCTGCATCAGGTCCTCTGTGTATATATTATGTGTGTTTAGTTAGTATATCTTGTCTAACCTTGATGTTATAGTTTTTGTTTTTCTTACTATGTGTTATTTTATTATATTATTAAAATGAATGAATTAATGAATGGAAACCTAGCCACTAGGGTAAATGTTAACATATGAGCTGTCATTTATACCCACTGGGAGAGGGAAAATCAATTTTTTACAATGGAGTGACTTTGGATATATCAAACACTCCAGAGCCAACTTCATATTGAGAATTGACCAACATGTCACAGACTTCATAGTTTTATTGTTGTTGTTTGTTTGTCTTATTTACTTTTATTTAATTACAATTTGAAGACTTTTTGTTTTTGTTTTTGTTTTTCTTTTTGGGAGTGGTTTAGTTTGTTTACTTGTTTTGGGGGCATTTGTTGTTGTATTGGGTTTTTGTTTGTTTGTTTTTTGTTTTGAGAAGAACTTAAAACTGGGTGAGTGACAGGGAGAAGATCTGGAAGTACTTGGGAGCAGGAGATCCCAGCTGGATGAGGAACAGAAAGGGAGAACAAGGAATAACTGACCATGATAAATGAACACCACATGAGAACAGGAAACAGGCAGAGTGCTAGAGAGGTCTCCAGAAATCCACAATGATACATTCTCTGTAGACTGCTGGCAATGGTCGAGAGAAAGCCTGATCTGACCTAGTCTGGTGATCAGATAGGCCAAACACCCTAACAGTCGTGCTGGACTCTCATCCAATAACTGATGGAAGTGGATGCAGAGATCCTCAGCCAGGCCCCAGGTGGAGCTCCAGGTATCCAACTGTCCAGAAAGAGGAGGGACTGTAAGAGCGTGAATTGTTGAGACCAAGATTGCAAACAGCACAGGGACAAATAGCCAAAACGAATGGAAGCACATGAATTATGAACCAAAGGCTGTGGAGGCCCCAGCTGGAGCAGGCCCTCTGGATAAGTGAGACAATTGAATAGCTTAAACTGCTTGGGAGGCATCCAGGCTTGTGGGACCGGGACCTGTCCTTAGTGCATGAGCTGGCTGTTTGGAACCTTGGGCTTGCACAGGGACACTTTGCTCAGCCTGGAAAGAGGGGACTGGACCTGCCTGTACTGAATCCACCAGGTTTAAATGAATCCCCAGGGGAGTCTTGGCCCTGGAGGAGATGGGAATGGAGGGGAGGGGATGGGGGAAGGTGGGGGTGGGGGCTGGAGAGGGAGGACAGGGGAACCCATGGCTGATGTGTAAAATTAAAACACAAATATAATAATAAAAAAATTGTTCATGAAAAAAAAATTATAACTCCATTAAAAAATGAAACCATGATTTCATAGATAAGTAAATGGAACTAGAGGAAAAGTCTGAATTAAGTTACCCAGAGCCAGAAAGGCAACTATTGTATTTTTTCTTTTATATGTTGCTGTTAGCTTTTAAGTTTTCAATAGTTGTTCTAAACAAATCTAAAAAACCGCAGGAGCTAGGTACCTAGTAAGGAACTGGGGTGTGGATGAGAAGGACCCCATAAGGGAGAGAAAATAGAATACAGTATTATGGAGAGAAAAGTGGGATACTGGATTAGGAGATTAAATGTGGGGGTTTGGAGCAGAAGGGAAAAGTAGGGAATATAAGATGAGATGACTCATTCTGAAAACTCTTTGAAAAGTCATATTGAAATCCACTTCTGTAAAAGCTTTCTAAATTAGACAAATATTTAAAAATAATCTAAGTGAAATCACTGTTGTAATTGAGACAACTAAGCATCTTATACTATCAAGTAAAACCTCCAGTGCCAGTAGTGGATTTCATCTTAATGAATCATTGGCCAAAGGGGTCCCATGTGATCCTTCAAACATCACAGGTTGTTAGCAAGGCTCTTGGTTACTCTCCATATTCTGATGGTAAGGCCCTATTTGTGAAGGCATTTACTGATGTCATCAAACACAGAGAAGTCCAGTGGGTGACAACTAAAAGCTTCACCCCTACTGACAGGTGTTCATAGTATAGAAGATGCTATTGAAGGAGAAAAGAAATCATCAATGCCACTGTGTGTATTTCTTCTGCTTTGTGGGGGAGGGGCTCTTTTTCTGCTTGTTTTGTCCCATACTGCTTTGTTTATTTGTATTTGTCTTATTTATTGTTATTTTTTTTTAAGTTTAGATGCCTCTGTTTCTAATGAGAAAAAGAAAAGGTGAATAGGGAGGTGGGGAGGATCATAGAGGAGATGGGAGAATGGAAACCATAATAAGAATACATTTCATGAAAAAAAATCAGTTAGAAAAATCACCGCAGATCCAAATGTCATAAAAGGTAGCCAAGAACATGACCCTGGGTAGATCATGGCCCGATGGGAAAATCAACTACTATTATTCTACTAAAGGAGCATAACAGTAAAATGACCCCTAAAGACACACTGTAACTCCCGTAGATCAGAGGATTGTTTGACTCCCATCAAAGAAGCTTCTTTTCTTCTTCTTTTTGTTTGTTTTTTTTTTTTTTTAATTAATAAATTTTTTAAATTTTATAATTAATTTAATTTTACATGTCAGCCACGGATTCCCCTGTCCTCCCTTCCTCCTATCCTCTCCCCAGCACTCCACCCAATTCACCCCCCCATTCCCACATCCTCCAAGGCAAGCACTCCCCTGGGGATTCAGCTCAACCTGGTAGATTCAGTTGAGGCAGGTCTAGTCCCCTCCTCCTTTCACCTAGGCTGAGCAAAATGTCCCAGCACAGGCCTTAGGTTCCAAAAACCCAGCTCATGAACTAAGGACAGGTCTGGTCCTACTGCCTGGGGCCCTCCTCAATAGTTCAAGCTAATGGACTGTCTCACTTATTCAGAGGGCCTGATCCAGTTCCATGGGGGCTCCTCAGCTAATTCATAGTTCATAGTTCATGGGTTTCCACTAATTTGGCTATTTGTCCCTGTGCTTTTTTCCAATCATGGTCTCAATATCTCTTGCTCATATAATCCCTCCTCTCTCTGTCGCTGAAGCTTCTTCTTGATGGAGATGGGAATTAATCCAGAGATCCACAACTGGGACGTGTGGAGAGTGTGAGACTTTGGAACTCTTCCCCTGAGGTTTCAAGGAGCTATGACGAGGAGGTATAAGGTTCTCAGAGCCAGAGATGGTGACACCAAGGAAACTGTGTCCTTCATACACAATAGGACCAAGGAACATGTGAACTCAAAGAGACTGTGGCAGCCTCCACAGAGCCTATATAGATTCAAGGCAGATGGGTGTCCAGGAACTGAGAAGGGGAAGTGGACACAGAGTGCCATCCCTAACCAAGAAGCTATTTATAACTGATACCATTGGCAAAGAAAAAAATTAGTTTTCAATGATGTCTCCTTGTCTGTCTCAATCACACACAGTCCATTGCAAGCCCGGCACATCCAAGAAGTCGTTGCCCACACATAAGAAATTCAATGGTGTTATGAAACATTTTTTCATTTTGGCAGGCTTTTGGTTGTTTTGTTGAAATTTGTTAGTTGTTTTGTTTTATTGAATCTTTCACTTGTTTGCTTTGATTTTATTTTGTGGTATTTTGGGTTTTGGTTGATGTATAAACACACACACAAAACCCAACACACCACACACACAATGGAGGGCGGGGGAAAGAATGTAAAGTTGGGTGGGAAAGAATTGGGGGAAGAGGAAAATATGTTCAAAATATAATTGCATGAAAAAATTTTTTCAATAAGTAAAGAAATAAAGGAAGCAAAAAAATACACAGGCACAATAAGACAAAAGAAAAACTGAGAAAAATTTCCTCTAAATCTTAATAATATTTTATATAGGGAGGTGTTTTCAATGAAACCAAAAGGGCCTGACAGTCTTCTCAGTACTAGTGAATCTCAAACCTCTGTGCTCTTATTAACACAAATTCCTAAAGATGACACTGCTTTGTGCCAAATAAA